>NW_004524936.1:347189-348902 GCF_000260255.1 Octodon degus
TCTTTGACTTTCAGCCTATGAATGTCTTTATGAGTTAAATGTGTTTCTTGTATACAGCATATTGTTGGATTTTGTTTCCTAATCCACTGTGCCATTCTATTTCTCTTAATTGGTGAATTCTGTCCATTTACTTTGATGGTTAGAATTGAGATGTATTGACTTATGGTTGCCATGTTATTTACCTGTTATCATTTACTCCTTTTTCTCCTGTGTTTAATTGCTTACCTTATTTAGTTGTTTCCTTCCGATCTCATTCGTGGAGTTCTGATCGTTTTGGTCCCTCTGTAGAACATCTTTCAGTAGCCTGTGTAAGGTTGGCTTTGTCATCGCAAAATTTTTTAGCTGTTCTTTGTCATGGAAGTATTTCCCTTCTCCATCAAACTTGAGAGTTTTGCAGGCTATAGTAGTCTGGGCTGGAATTTGTTTTCATAGAGGACCTGAAGTTCTCTGCTACATGCTTTTTTTGCCTGCATGGTTTGTGAAGAGAAATCGGCCATAATTCTGATGGGTTTTCCTTTGAATGTGATCTGCTTCTTTTCTCTAGTGGCTTTCAGTAGATTACTCTTGTGCTGAATTTCTGGGATCTTGACTATTATATGTCTCGATGTTTTTTTCATTGGGTTGAGGTTCCTTGGCGTTCTGTATGCTTCAGTCACTTGAATGTCAGATTGTTTTCTCATATTTGAGAAGTTTTCTGCTATTACTTCTACCCATATTTTTTAATGTCATTTGTGTTGACTCCTTCTTTCTCATTGATGCCTATTAGTCTAACACTGTTCATCTTTGCGTCATCTTGCAGGTGATGGATTATTCTTTCCTGCATCCTTGTTGTTTTTAAGAGATCTTTTCTTACCTTTTCACTAGTTACACCATCATCTTCAAGATCTGAAACTCTGTTTTCACACTCACTTAAACGGTTTTGCAAGCTTGTGATTCAGAGTTTAATTTCCTCTATATCTCTTTGACTCTGCTTCATGCGATCTATTTCTTTCCTGTATTGCTCAGTCAGGGAATCCGTCATTTTTCTAATCTGCTCTATTTTTTTTATCAATATCTTCTTTAGAAGCAGTTGTAAATTCTTTTACTGCAGTGTTTTGTTTTTTTTTTTTTGAGATTGGGTTTCCTGCCTATATTTCTGTAGTTTCTTCTTTACTTCATCTGCTATGCGTTCTGAGAGTTCTTTATTTATTTCAGAAAAGAATTGCGCTGATTTCCTCTATATCTTTCTGCTGTTGCTTATTTACTATCAACGCTATTAATTCATGTGTTTGAGCCAAGCTACTGTCCTCCGCACTTGTTCTTGGTGGGCACTGGGTTTCTTCCATATGTTTCTGCATCTGATTCTTTAGTGCAGATGTTATCAATTCAGGGATTTTTTTTATTTCCAATCTGAGGTCTTCTATATCTTTCTGCAGCTGTTTCTTTATTTCAGAGGCCGTTGATTCATTGCTTTCAGCTGTGTGATTTCCAATTTTTTTATGTTGGTGTCCTCTGCACTTGTTACGGGTGGGCTTGGGTTCTGAGGTTGCATTTTGTTCCTTCTCATCATTTTGTGTAGCACTGTCTTCTGACTTTTGTTGTAGATCTTTGCTGTAGCTATAACCTTCACACATACTGAAGTTCAGGTGCAGCTCTACAAAGTTTGGACTTATCCAGCTGCGTATGGCTTGGGTCTGGCTGCTGTGCTCAGCTCCTTCCTGCAGCTGTCCTTGA
>NW_004524936.1:349002-355304 GCF_000260255.1 Octodon degus
GATATATGTGTACCTCTCTTTATAGCAGCTCAATTTGTGATAGCCAAATCTTGGAAACAACCAAGATGCCCATCACCTGAGGAATGGATGAAAAAGAGGTAGTATTTTTATACAATGGGGTATTACTCAGCTATAAAGAGTGATAAACTCGAAGCATTTATATAGAAGCGGATGCCACTTGAACTTATACTCATAAGTGAAATAAACCAGACACACATGTGTAAATATCATATAGTTTCCCTAGCATAACAACTCAAAGAAGAAATACAAATACAAAGGTATAATACAACCAAAAGGAAAGCAAGTACATGACTAGATGATGAAAAGAGAGCAAATAGAAGAGCTAGGAAAGCTTTTCTATGAAGCTTCTATGACAGGGGAAAGCCATACAGTTACATGCAGAAGATGGGTAAGGCAATGATCCTGAGAATCATCACAAGATTTTTTAATCTAGCAGTTAATTGAAAGAACTCTCATCCTGACTAACTATATATACATAAACATGTGAACTAAGTGATTTCACTGAAGATGGAAAGATGTAGTAGCAGGTTCATGCTAGAAGTCCCTGTCATTATAATCTTCTCAATATGGGCTGCTTGTTATGACATGCCAGTTGCTACCTTGCTGTCTCTGGGGTAGATGATTGTTCAAAAAGAAGGGGGTGGTGAATGAAGGCAGGAGAAAAGAAAAGGAATGTTGCAGGATTGTCCTGCTACAAGGTAGTATATGGTTAGATTTTTGGACTTATGTGTGAACATAAGAATTATATAATTCTTTATACCTATCTTTAAAATATATTTTAATTTTTAAATGTATTTTCATCATATTTTGTAGGGGCTTAAAGTTCAACGTATCAATACTTAAAAAATAACTGCTCCATGTTTTGCCTAAAATGTTTGATATTCAGACAGATAGTGAGGTTAAGCTTAACAACCTAGGCTGTATGGTAATAACAATAAGCTTCTCTTCTGGAGTGTTAACAACCTAAGCTTTCAGACCAAAATTAGAGAAAAAGGAGGGCTGCAAGTAAAGCCAACATTTTGGCCCTAGCCTTCCATAGTCAATCAAGACTAAGGACATATGAGAACTTGTACGGTACTGTCATGTAACTCGGCAGTTTTCCAAATTTTCTGATCAAGGAGATTATGGGGCCAAAGAGGAAAGTGATCAATGATGTAGAGTGTGCCTAAAGAGAATCACATGGAGAGAAAACATTCTCTCAGGCTTTCACAGAGAGCAAATTGGCCAAGCAATGGCCATGACTCATCCACATGGCTGACACTGATAAGGGATCTACAATCTGAGGTACAAGATCTCAGTACAAATCCTGAGGGGATTTGACTGACCTTATCAGATCCAAAAGTTACAACTCTTGTTGCATAGGTCTTGCTTTATCTTGGTCTTAACCATCTAGCAGAAAAGTATAAAAACAAAGAATAAGAAGTAAAACCATTGTGTTATGTTGAGCTGTAGGGGAATAAGATCAACAATTTCTGTCACTGCCAGTCAAGCGGAAGACCCAATACTATTATGGACTACTGGACTCTTTTAGAATATTTTACTGAGTTAACACACCTATAATATTCAAATGATGGAACTGAACAAAAAAGCAGATACAGATGAACATCAACTATGTATCTGTGTATTGAAAATTGTTAGGATAGATATATAGTTACATTCTCTTAATGAATAGAGGTATTTGTTCTAATAGTTTTTGTAAATAGGATATCATGTCTGCATCTTGTACAGCAAATAACCACTAGGAAGAGAGTACGCAATGTGTTAATTATTGAAACTGTCCTACCAATTTGATTTGAAACTCTCTCATTACCATTTGTTTCTCAATAAAATTATAGAAAAAGAATAGACCTAGGGATCAATGGAACAGATTAGAAGATGAAGAGGCCACTAAGATCACACTCAACCACCTGATCTCCAATGAAAGAGCCAAACATGCTTACTTAAAGAAAGACAGCCTCTTTAACAAATGGTGTTCGAAAAACTGGCTCTCTACAAGCCAAAAACTAAAACTTTACCCAGGTCTATCACCATGCAGTAAGTTAAAGACAAAATGGATTAAAAATCTAAATATTAAAACAGAAACACTAAATTTGCTGGAAAAGAAAGTAGGCAAAGGGTTCATGAACAAAAATCAAATTGCTCGGGTAATACTTGAATTAACAACTTGTACCACCTCTTATTGAAAAGCTTTTGCACATCAAAAGAAATTACAAAGTGAAAAGACAACTCATAAATTGGAAAAAATCTTAATAAGCACTCAGACAAAGGTCTGCTCTCTAGTATGTATAAACAACTAAAAAAAAATTAGGGCCTCTAAATTTAAAGACTCAATGCAGAAATGGGCATTCGAGGTGAACACACACTTCTCGGAGGACGAAATTAAAGAAGCATATAAATGCATGAAAAAATACTCTCCATCATTAGCCATCTGTGAAATACAAATTAATACAAAACTGAGATAACATCTCACCCTAGAAAGAATGGCTATCATAAAGAAATCAACAAACAACAAATATTTCAGAGCCTGTGGGGGAAAGGGAACCCTTCTCCATTGCTGATGGGAATATAGACTGTTGCACCCTTTATGGAAATCAGTGTGGAGACTCCTTAAAAAACTAGGACACGAAATCCCATTCAAACCAGCTATCCCCCTAATGGGAATTTTTCGGAAAAACTGAAAACGTTGCATCATACTGATATATGTGTACTTATGTTTATAGCAGCACAATTTGTGATAGCCAAATCTTGGTATCAACCAAGATGCCCGCCACATGAAGAATGGTTCAAAAAGATGTGGTATTTTTATACAATGGAGTATTATTCAGATACAAAGAACAGTAAACTCGAAACCTTCATATTTAAGTGGATGCCACTTGAAGACATACTGATAAGCAAAATAAACCAGACCCACATGTGTAAATATCATATAGTCTCCCTAGTATAACAACTCAAAAGAAGAAATATAAATAGAAAGTTATAACACAATTAAAAAGAAAGTGAGAACTTGAGTATTAGACAACAAAGAAAGGGCAAGGAGAAAAGCTGGGAAACAGGACAGGGACAAAGCCATACATTTATATGTACAAGAAAAGCAAGGCAATGAACCTGAGAAACATCAACATGTTTTTGAAACTAGCAGTTAATACGTAAGATTTTCACCCTGACTAACTATATATGGTGATACCTGTGAACCAAACAACTGCACTGAAGATAGCGATGTGTTATAGAAGGGTCACACTTGCAATGCCGGTCATTCTGGTCTTCTAAATACGTACTTCTGGTCATAACATACCAATTATTACCATACTGTCTCTCAAGTGAAGTTTTTTGTCTTTTTTTAAAATGTGTAATAAATGAAAAAAGACACAAGAAAAAGAAATAAAAATGTTACAGGACTGGCCTGCTACAATGCTGTATATGGTCAGATTACTAAATTTTTGTGTAAAAATTTGTAATTGTTTATTCATATTCCTTAAATACTTTTCATTTTTTAAATTTTTTCTCCATACTCTGTAGGGACTTAAAGTTTAACATCTCAATACTTCAAGGAAAATACCTGTTCCATGTCATGTCTAAGATATTTAATCTTCAGACAGATAGTAAAGTTAAACCCAACTGCATTTGTTGTAGGGTAATGATAAGCTTCTCTTCTGGAGAGTTAACAACCTAAGTTTGCACACAAAAATTGGAGAAATAGAAGGGTGGCAAGGTCAGCCAACAATTTGGCCCTAGCCTATCAAGGTCAGTGAAGACTCAGAACATAAAAGAACCCACAGTGTAACATCATGTAACTGAGTTGGGTCCCAAGTTTTCTCATGAAGGAGATTATGGAGCCACAGAGGATTGTGATCAATGATGTTTAGTGTGTCTGAGGAGAATCACATGGAGAGAAAACATTCTCTCAGGCTTTCACAGAGAGCAAATTGGTCAAGCAATGGCTGTGACTCATCCACATGGCTGACACCAACAAAGGATCTACAAAGTGCGGTTCAGGGCTACAGGATAAATCCTGAGGGTACTTGACTGACCTTAACAGATACAAAAGTTACATGTCTTCTTATATAGGTCTTGCTTTATCTTGGTCTTAACCATCCAGCAGAAAAGTACAAAAATGAGTTATATAATGTAAAACTATATTAATATGGTGAGCTGTAAAAGGCTCAATTCAACAACTTCTGGGGATAACCCACTACTATCGTGGACTGCTGGACTGTGTTGGATTGTTTTCCTGAATTCACTCACCTATCATATTTAGATGACAATGGAATACCCATCTCTGACAGGACTAAACTGAAAAAGGGGATAAAACGCAAGGACCAAGTTGTGTTTGTATATACAAAATAGTTAGGATAGATATACAGATACATTCACTTAATTCCATGAGAAGAAAGATTTGTACTAATAGTGTTTGGACACGATATCCTGCCTGCTTCTTGTACTATGGTTAACCACTAAGAAAATAACAATGTACAGTATATTAATTATTGAAACTGTCTCATTAATCAGTTTTGGAAAAAAATGTAAAAAACTTAAAAAGAACATTGCAGTAATTGAGAAAATAATGAAGTGATAGAAACTGAAGTAAGTAAACTTCTTTCAGACTGAAGAAGTAATATCATAAATAATAAATCAGGACAAAAAAGAAGTGACAACATTCAAGAAGTAATTGCTGAAGCCCCAGCACAGATATGTATAACATTAAACAGGAAATTTTCATCAAGTATTGATATGTTGAACTTTAAGTCCCTACAGAATATGATGAAAATAAATTTAAAAAATTAAAATATATTTTAAAAATAGGCATAAAGAATGATATAATTCTTATGTTCACACGTAAGTCGAGAAATCTAACCATATACAACCTTGTAGCAAGACAGTGCCACAACATTCCTTTTCCTTTCTCCTGCCTTCAATCACCACCCCCTTCTTTTTGAACAATCATCTACCCGAGAGACACCACGGTATGTCATGACAAGCAGCCCGTATTCAGAATACCAAAATGACAGACACTACAAGCATGAACCTACTATTATAAATTGCCATATTCAGTTCAGTTGCTTAATTCACAGATATCTGTATATATATAATCAGGGTGAGAATCATTCCAATTAACTGCAAGATTCAAAAATCTTCTGAAAATTCACAGCATCATTACCTTCCCCGTCTTCTACCTACAACTATATGGCTTGCCACTGTCATGTTTCCTAGCTTTTCTCTTTGATCTCTTTTTATTGTCTAGTCCTCCAGTTCTTGCTTTCCTTTTAGTTGTATTATACCTATTTGCATATCTTCTTTTGAGTTCTTATACTAGGGAAAATATACGATATTTATATATGAGTCTGGTTTATTTCACGTATATCTTGAAGTGGCATCCACTTCACTATAAAGTCTTCGAGTTTATCATTTTTTAAAGCTGAGTAATACTCCATTATACAAAATTACCACCTATTTTTCATCCATTCCTCAGCTGACAGGCATCTTGGTTGTTTCCAAGATTTGGCTAACATAAATTGTGCTGCTATAAACATAGGCACACATATATCCCTATGATATGATGTTTTCAGATCCTGCGGGAAGATTCCCAGTAGAGGAATAGCTGGATTAAATGGGATTTCCAGTCCAACTTTTCTAAGGAGTCTCCACACTGATTTCCATAATGGTTGCAGCAGTCCACATTCCCACCAACAGTGGAGAAGGGTTCCTTTTTCCCCACAGCCTCTCCAACATTTGTTGTTGGTTGATTTCTTTATGATAGCTACTCTTTCTGGGGTGAGATGAAATCTCAAAGTTGTTTTAATTTGCATTTCACCGATGGCTAGTGATGTGGAGCATTTTTTCACATATTTGTTCACTTCTTTAATTTCATCCTCTGAGAAGTTTGTGTCCACCTCAGATGCCCATTTCTGGACTGGGTGTTAAAATTTTAGGGCCCTAGTGTTTTTTAGTTCTTTATAAATTCTAGAGAGCAGACTTTTGTCTGGGTACTTATTTGTCATGATTTTTTCCAAATTTGTGGGTTGACTTTTCACTTTGTTGGTAATTTCTTTTGATGTGCAAAATCTTCTAAATAAGAGTAGGTCCCAGTTGTTCATTCTTTCAAGTGTTTCCCATGAGGTTTTTTTTTTTTTTTTTTCATGAACTCTTTGCCTACCCCTATGGCTTCAAGACTTCTTCCTACTTTCTCTTCCAGGAGATTTAGTGTCTCTGCTTTAATGTTTAGATCTTCAATCCATTTTGACGTTAGTGCACGGTGATAGACCTGGGTCAAGTTTTAGTTTTCG
>NW_004524936.1:360681-370174 GCF_000260255.1 Octodon degus
TAGCTGGGTGGATCTATCCTCTACACTCTCTGCAGGGATTGCAGCTGCAGGGTTACACCCCAGGCGTGTATGCCAGGCCTGAGCTGTGTCTGAAGAGGGCAAGTTGAAGTAGGGGTAAGAGGAAGCTCTCCCACACACTCACTGGACCTGGGCTAGGACTGGGTCTGGGGTTCCCAGAATGTGGCATAAATTCCTACTGGGTGGGCGGAGTGGGGGAGGTGCTGCAGAGTGGTCGGGGGTGGCCCAGGGGGGTGGGAGAGGGTTCGGCCCATGCTGCACCTGGGCTGGGACTGGTCCTGCTGGCGCAGGGTAGCAGGAAGCTCTCTATACACTCACCGGACCTGGGCTAGTACTGGGTCTGGGGGCTCCAAGAACTTGGCAGAAATTCCTACTCGGCGGGCGGGGTGGGGGAGGTACTGCGGAGTGGTGGGGGCCACCCAAGGGGGTGGGAGAGGGTTCGGCCCATGCTGCGCCTGGCCTGGGACTTGTCCCGCAGGCGCAGGGTAGCAGGAAGCTCTCCACACACTCACCAGACCTGGGCTAGGACTCCCAAATAAATTTTAGGAATGATTTCTCTAGTTCTGTGAGGTATTTTCATGGTAGTTTGGTAGGGATTGCATTAAATCTGTACAGCAATTTTGGGAGTATAGTCATCTTCACAATATTGGTTCTCCTTATCCGGGAGCACAGAATATCTTTCCATTTTCTGAAATCCTTTACAATCTCTTTTGTAAGAGCACTGTAATTTTCCTTGAAAAGATCTTTGCCTTCTTTTGTTAGAAGAAGACATAAAAACTATTAATAACCCAATATCAGGCAATGAAATTGAAAATGTAATTAAAACACTTAGTCCCAATGAAAACAACAGGCCTGATGGATATGCACTTCAATTCTACAAGAAATTTGTAGATTATATACTCCTAATACTCTTCAACCTCTTCAAAGAAATTAGAAATGAAACAACATTCTCACAATCTTCCCTGAAGGCAAGTATTATACTGACACCAAAACAAGAGAAAGATTAAACCAAGAAAGAACACTACAGACCAATCTTCCTCATAAACTTAGTCGCAAAAATCCTCAATAAATTCTTAACAAACAAAATAGAGCAAATCATTGAGAAGATTGTACACCATAACCAGGTAGGATTCATCCCAGGGATGCAAGGATGGTTCTATACACATAAATCTATAAACATAATACACTATTTCAACAGAGCCAAATCTAAAAACCACATGATCATCTGAATTGATGCAGAAAAGGCTTTTGACAAAGTCCAACACTCATTCATGTTCAAAGGCCTACAGAAAATTCGAATAGATGGTCTCTACGTCAATCTGATAAAAGTCATCTATGACAACCCAACAGCTAACATAATTCTAAATGGAGAAAAACTGAAAGCTTATGCTCCCAAATCAGGGACAAGATAAGGATGTCTTCTATCATCTCTCCTATTCAGCATAGTTCTGGACACATTAGGTACAGCCATTAGAGAAGTGAGACCAAAAAAAAAAAAAAAACAAGGAATACAAATGGGTGAAGATGTTAAAATATCATAATTTGCAGATGACATCATACTCTACTTAGAAGACCCAAAAACCTTTACTAAGAAGCTACTGTAATCTATAATCAAATTCAGTAGCATAACATAATACAAAATCAATACCCAAAAGTCAATAGCATTCCTCTACACAGATAACAAACACAATGAGAGAGAATTTAGAGAACCAATATTCACAATTGCACCCGCCAAAAAATGAAATAGCTAGAAATTAATCTAAAGCAATAAAAGATCTAAACAATAAACATTATAGTACTTTGAAAAAAAAGAGGGAAGAGGATTTCATAAAATGGAAAGATATTCCTTCCTCCTGGATGGGAAGAATCAACATTGAGAAAATGGCCTTAGTCCCAAAATTGTTATACAACTTTAATGCACTCCCTATCAAAACTCCAGCAATGTACCTCACAGATTTAAACAAAACATTCCTAAAGTTTATTTGTAACCAAAAAAGACCTAGAATATCAAAGCAATCCTGAGCATGAAAAGCAAGGGAGGAAGCATTACCATCCCTGACTTGAAATTATACTACAAAGCTACTGTGACAAAATCAGCATGGTACTGGTAAAAAGGAACAGACCTGATGAGTAATGGAACAGATTAGAAGACGCAGTTACAACTATCAACACACTCAGCCATTTATCTTTGACAAAGGGGCCAAACATGTTCATTGGAAGACAAATTGCCTGTTTAACAAATACTTATGGAAAAAATGGCTCTCCACGTGCCAAAAACTAAAACTAGGCCTGAGTGTCATGCTGTGTACTAAACTAAAGTCAAAATGGATTAAAGATCTAAAAATTAAGATAGAAATACTAAATCTCCTAGAAGAGAAAGTAGGGGGAAATCTTGAAGATAAGAGGTAGGCAAGCAGTTTACAAACAAAATAAAACTGCACAGGAAATACTTCAAAGAATCAATACTGGGACCGTCTTTTAGAGAGAACTTTCTATGCATCAAAAAAAAAATATCACCAACAGAGTGGAAAGACAACCTGCAAATTTAGAAAAAACCTTAACCAACAGTCACTCAGACAAAGTTCTTCTGTCTAGAGTACACAAAGAACTAAAAAAATTAGGGCCCCAAAATTTGAAGACCCATTCCAAAAATGAGCATCTGAGATGAATATACAATTCTCAGAGGAACAAATACAAGAGGCAAATAAATACCTGAAAAAAGTGTTCCACATCACTGTCCATTTGAGAAGAGCAAATTAAAACAACACTGAGATAACATCTCACTGCAGAAAGAATGGCATCCTAAAGAAATCAATTAATAGCAAATGCTGGAGAAGCTATGAAGGAAAGGGAACCCCTGTCCACTGTTGCTGGAAATGTACACTGGTACAACCACTATTAAAATCAGTGTGGAGATTCCACTCCTCAAAAAATTCAGACTGGAAATCTCATTCAATCCAGCTATTCCTCTTCTGGGTATTTTTCCAAAAGAACTGAAAACATCAAATTCAGTAGCATAGCATAATACAAAATCAATATCCAAAAGTCAATTGCATTCCTCTACACAGATAAATGTGGGAGAGAAATTAGAATAACATTCACAATTGCACCCAAAAAAAATGAAATACCTAAGAGTTAATCTAACTAAAGCAATAAAAGATCTAAACATATTGATATATGTGCAGCCATATTTACAACAGCACAATTCATCATGGTTAAATCTTGGACACAACCAAAATTCCCATCACCTGTGGAATGGATGGAAAAAATGTGATATTTTTATACAGTGGAGTATTACTCAGCTGGAAAGAAAAAGTCGATGCCGACTTAGACAAGTGGATACAACTAGAGGCTATACTCATAAGTGAAATAAACCAGGCCCATGTGTGTAAATATCATATTGTCTACCTAATTTAAGAACCCAAAAGAAGAAAGAAAACCTTGATCAGAAAATTTGGGACACTACTGAATTACATGATGTTACAGTACAAGTTCTTATGTGTCCTAAGTCTTAATTGATCTTGAAAGGCTAGGGCCAAAATGTTGTCTTACATTGACTTCATAAATTTTTGCTGAGTTATCATATGGGCCCAATGTCTAAAATGCAAAATTGAGTAAACATTGTCTGTTTGGTTAGTGTAATTAAAGATACAACCAAAGCCAAGTCTGTGATCTAAGAGTTCAGGTTACAAAGAAGCTCTCTCTCCTTAGGGTAGGCAAAAAATGCCTTTAGAAGTGAGGTTCCTTGAAACAATCCTGTTTTTCCAATCATTATCCACCTAACCAAAAAGCTAAAAAGCTGGAAAACTGCCATGCTTTACTTTTTCAAAATCTGAATGGAACATGAGTTGGAAATAAGAACTAAACATCTCTAAAATTAAAAAGCTACATTCACCCAAAAAAAGAAAAGAAAGAAATAAAACTTGAAAGGTATAACAAATACAGAATAATAGAAAGAAAAGGAATTTAAGGATTGAACAACAAAGAGGAGAGAAAGAAGAGAAGACAGGGAAAAAGCTAGGGGCAGAAAACATACAAGTATATGTCCAAGATGGTTGAGGTGATTGTACTAAGAATTTTAATGAGGTTGTTTTTTTGAAAATAGCAGTTAATGTGTAGAATTTTCACCTTGACTATCTCTGTATGATATCTGTGAACTAAGGAACTACACAGAACACAGTAGTGTGTAATACAAAAATTAAGCTTGAATACTTCTCAAATTGATCTTCTAAATGTGTACCATGCCTAACATATCACTTACTCTCTCTAAAATATTTTTAAGGTGAATAAAATGAAAAAGAGGGACAAGAACGAAAAAGTAAGATTTCTTGAAAGCAAGAGGTAACATTCAATCGTATGTCCAATCTTTCATAAATATGTGTTAATCTGGGCAAAATTTGTCAATAAAGATTTATAATTTATCAATCACTGTTAATCTGCCGTTCTTGTTTTGAAAATCTATAGTGTATGTATAGTTGTATGTTTCCATTTCTTTGTTTCTGAACTTTGTTCTTGCTTTTGTTTTTACTCCTCAAAATAAAATAAAATACAAACAATTGCTAAGCTCAGCTAAACAGGATACAAATTTAAAAAAATAGAGAACAGAAAAATGGAAACACTGAATGAACAATATGTAAAGAATTAAAATACCTGAAAGACTGAAACAGATTTCCATGAAATTAGAACTCCACTGAAAGCTGACAAACCCCCTTGAAGGAAACTGAAGACTGACTGGTGCAAAGAGGTTCAGTTTGGGACAGGGCAGTAGAACTCTAGCAGAGGTTCAGTTTGGGAATGGGTGGAGAACCTTCAACACCAGCACAGAGGCTCAGTGTGCAACCCACCAGAGAAAGTACTACAGAGAGGCTCAGTGTGAAACAAGACAGCAGAATTCCAGCAGACAGTCTCAGAGATCATGCAGTGTAACTCCTGAAGAGAGGTTTGGTTTGGAAGTAGGAGGCGCAACTCTTGCAGAAAAGCTCTGTGTGAAACCCTGCAGCAGAACTCCATGCAGAGCAGCTAGTTTCAAGATGGACTAAGCTAAACAAAGAGCAGAACATCTAGACAGTGGGGCACAGCCAGTCTGCTTCCACAGGTAGCAACCAGAAGGAGCCAATCACAACAGCCAGACGCAAGCCAGGCCAAGTTGGTTGAGATTGGGTCAAGTAGATGTTGAACTGGTGAGCTGAAGCACACAGCTAAGCTCAGTGGGATACAGACCTAGAACCAGACTTGCAGAATTCTCTGAAGAAAAAGGTGGCAACAGATAAATGGACTGAACTAGTATCCTTGGAAGACTCCAAGTACATCAAAGCGAGGTGACCAGACAGCAATTAGGGGAGCAAACTTAAATACACATTCTCAATTGCACATCTGCTTAACTTTAAACTCATAATGTTGGTTCTTATGGTCTAAAATACAAACCCAGAAACCCAGTCCTAGCCCAGGTGCAGTGTATGGGAGAGCTTCCGGGTACACTGCGCCTGCGGAACCTAATGGTTGAGCCCAGGCGCAACGTGAGTGAGACACTCTTCCACTCCCTTGGGACACCCCCTAACACTCTGCAGCACCTCCCCCACACTGTCCACCTAGTAGGAATTTCTTCCACATTCCGGGAACCCCAGACCCAGTCCTAGCCCAGGCCCAGTGAGTGTGTGGGAGAGCTTCTGGCCATCCTGTGCTGGCAGGACCTACTGGTCCCAGCCCAAGAGCAGCATGGGTGACACCCTCTTTCACCGTATTGGGAAGACCACCATCACTTCATAGTACCCCACACACACCTCATCCAAAGAGTAGGAATTGCTGTCGCGTTCCGGAAAACCCCAGATCCAGTCCAAGTACAGGCCCGGTGAGTGTGTGGGAGAGCTGCCTCTCCCCCTTACTCCACCTTGTCCACTCCAGACTCAGCTCAGGCCTAGCATATACGCCTTGGGTGAAACACTGCAACAGCATTCCCTGCAGAAACTGTAGGGGACAGAACCACCCAGCTAGTCCAGGAGCAGAACATCTCGCCAGAGGGGCACAACAGGTTCACCCCCAAGGGCAGCAGCAGGAAGGAGCTAAGCACATCAGAAAGAACCAAGCCAGCAATAGCTGGATAAATCCAAACTTTGTAGACCTGCACATGAACCTCATTACGTGCGAAGGTTATAACTACCACAAAGATCTACAACAAAGGTCAGAAAACAGTGCTACACAAAATGACAACGAGAAGGAGCAAAATGCAATCTCAGAACAAAAGCCCACCAAAAAGAAGTGCAGAGGATGCTCACACAGAACAAAGTGGGAATCACACAGCTGAAAGCAATGAATGAACGGCTTCTGAAATAAAGAAAGAGATGCAGAAAGGTAGAGAGGAACTCCAATTGGAAATAAAAAGAGAAATCCCTGAATTAGTAGCATTTGCAGTAAAGAATCAAATGCAGAAACATGTGGAGGAAAACCAATGCCCACCCAGAACAAGTGCAGAGGACATTAGCTCAGCACAAATGTATGAATTAATAGTGTTGACATTAAATAAGTAACAGCAGAAAGTCATAGAGAAACTCAGAGCGGAATTCTTTTCTGAAATAAAAAAAGAATTCTCAGAACTCATTACATCTAAAGTACAGACTCAACCTTGAAACATACAGAAACATAGGGAGAAAACCGAATCAGAAAAAAAAAAACTGCAGTAAAAAAATTTATAACTGCTTCTAAAGAAGACATTGATTAAAAAAAAAACTGAGGAGATTACAAAAATGACAGATTCCATGAATGAGAAATATGGGAAAGAAATAGATCGCATGATGCAGAGTCACAGAGATATAGAGGAAATTAAAATTTCAATCATAACCCCACAAAACCATCGAAGTGAAAGTGAAGACAGAGTTTCAGATCTTGAAGACGCTGATGAAGCTAGTGAAAAGGTAAGAAAGGATCTCTTAAAAACAACTAGGATGTAAGAAAAAATAATCCATCATCTGCAAGATGATGCAAAGATGAACAATGTGAGACTAATAGGCATCAATGAGAAAGAAGGAGTCAAAATAAATGACATTAAAAAATTATGGGCAGAAGTAATGGCAGAAAACTTACCAAATATGAGGAAACTATCTGACATTCAGATAACCGAAGCATAAGGAAGGCCAAAAAACCTCAACCCAATTAAAAGCACACTGAGACATATAATAGTCAAGATCCCAGAAATTAGGATGAGAATAATCTACTGAAAGATGCTCGAATAAAGAAGCAGATCACATTCAAAGGAAAATCCATCAGAATTATGGCCGACTACACTTCACAAAACCTGAAGGCAAGAAGAGCATGGAGCAGAGTACTTCAAGTCCTCTATGAAAACGAATTCCAGCCCAGACTACTAAACCCTACAAAACTCATTTTCAAGTTTGATGGAGAAGTGAAATACTTTCATGACAAAGAACAGCTAAAGAATTTCATGATGACGAAGTCAACCCAACACAGGCGACTGAAAGATGTTCTACTCCGGGACCAAAATGATCAGAATTCCATGAATGAGATCAGAGCATCCAACTAAATAGGGCAAGCAATTAAACCCAGGAGAAAAAGGAGTAAATGACAACAGGTAAATAACATGTCAATTATAAGTCAATACATCTCAATTATAACCATCAATGTAAATGGACCTAATTCACCAATTAAGAGAAATAGACTGGCACAGTGGATTAGGAAAAATAATCCAACAATATCCTGTATACAAGAAACACACTTAACTCATAAAGATATTCATAGGCTGAAAATCAAAGGATGGAACACAATACTACATGCCCCAGCCCCTCAGAAAAAAGCAGGCATAGCAATACTATTCTCAGTCTAAACTACAAACCAAGAAAGATCAAATGAAACAAAGACACTATATACTGGTTAGGGGAAAAATTGAAGAGGAAGAGGTAACACTCATAAATATGTATGTATCAAATATTGGAGCACAGAGCTACATTAACCAAATCTTAATGGACTTGAAAAATCTAATACCCAATACCACAATGTTAACATGAGACCTTCACACCCCCTTATCCCCAAAAGAATGATCAACCAAACAAAAACTTAGCAAAGAAATAACAGAACAGAACCAGATCATGAAACAAATGCACTTCCTGGACATATACAGAATGTTCCACCAAAACACAGCTGAATACACATTTTTCTCTGCTGCAAACTGGTCATTTTCTAAAATAAACAACAAACTGGTCCAAGGGTCATGCTTAAGTACGTGTAAGAAAAGAGAAATTATTCCATGCACATTATCTGACCACAGTGCAATGAAACTGGAAATAAATGACAGAAGAAACCAGAAAAAAACCTTAAATATATGGAAATTAAATGACGGTTCCTCAACAACCAATAGGTCACAGAAGAAATTAAACAAGAAATTCAACAATATATGTAATTCAATAAAATTTCAAGCACAACTTATCAGAATTTTTGGGACACTATGAAAGCAGTTCTCAGAGGGAAATTCATATCTGTGAAATCACACATTAGGAAAACAGAACGGGTACAAACAAATACCCTAATGCTGTACCTTCAACAATTAGAAAAGGAAGAGCAAACCAAACCCAGGGCCCAAAGACGGGAAGAAATCATAAACATTACAGAAGAAATTAATTCAATTAACATGAAGAAAACAATTCAAAGAATTAAAAAAGAAAAAGTTGGTTCTTTGAAAGATTAATAAAATCGTTAAGCCCCCAGCTAACATCATCAAAAAGAGGAAAGAAAAAATTAAAGTACAAGCAATAAGGAATGAAAAGGGTGTAATTACCACAGACCCAGTGGAAATTCAGAAGATTATCAATAACTACTTTGACAATCTTTACTCTCACAGAATAGAAGACACAGAACAAATGGACAGATTCCTACAAAGGTATAAATTAGCACAACTGAATCGACAAGATATAACCACTCTCAATAGCCCAATAACAGCCAATGCAATATGACACGTATTAAAACCTACCGACAAAGAAAAGTCCAGGTATGGACGGACACACAATGAATTCTACAAAAAATTTACAGAAGATATACTCCCTATACTCCTCAAACTCTTCCATGAAATAGAAAAGAAAGCAATCCTCCCAAAATCATTCCTGGAGGCAAGTACTATACTCACACCAAAACCAGGGAAAGACGCAACTAACAAGCACAACTACAGGCCGATCTCCCTCATGAACATAGATGCCAAAATCCACAATATAATCGTACCAAACAGAATACAGAAAATCATCAAGAGAATCATACACCATGATCAGATAGGATTCATCCCAAGGATGCAAGGATGTATCAATATTCGAAAATCTAGAAATGTAATATACTATATGAATACAGCGAACACTAAAAACCACATGATCATCTCCATTGATGCAGAAAAGGCTTTTCACAAAGTCCAACACTCATTCATGTTCAAAGTCCTACAGAAAATTGGAATAGATGGCCTCTACTTCAATCTGGTAAAAGCCAT
>NW_004524936.1:370274-372337 GCF_000260255.1 Octodon degus
CAATGACAGAGAGCGTGTGAATGAGGCCCATGAAGAGCTCATGAGGATGCTGGCTGAGGACGAGCTCAGGGACGCTGTCCTCCACATGTTTGCCAACAAGCAGGACCTCCCCAACACCATGAATGCAGCTGAAATCACAGACAAGCTGGGGCTGCACTCTCTATGCCACAGGAACTGGTACATTCAGGCCACCTGTGCCACCAGTGGGGACGGGTTCTATGAAGGATTGGACTGGCTCTCTAATCAGCTCCGGAACCAGAAGTGAACCAGAATCCCCTTTCCCCTCACTTTCTGCTTCTCTGCCCTCCGCTTTCCTCTCATGTGGCAAACGTTGTGACTCTGTGGTCCTGAGTGCCAGAAGCTGTCTCCATGGGTTGGTCACAGTGTGCACGCATCATGCTGTACAGGTGCAGACACAGCCTGCAGCCAGGTTTTTATTTAATGTAAATAGTTTCTGTTTCCGCTGAGGCAGTTTCTGGTACTCCTGTGCAATATTACTCAGCTTTTTTATTGTAAAGAAAATCAACTCACTGTTAGTACTGAGAAGGGATTTGGGTGCATGGGCACCTGGCCTCCAGGAGCCACTGAACTGTAGATTGGTGTCAGGATCCATTTGGTGGTTGGTGTATAACCCAAACTCAGTACATTTTTAAAAATAATTAAAAATTACAAGGTGAGGAGAACACTTGAACACACAGAAGGGAGACTATTCCTAGTGTGGTTCAGCCTGATCATCAGATCAGCTGTTCCTCTGGGAACTCCAGAGATGTGACGAACAAATGCCACCCACTGCATGGTCACAGTCAAGACCCTGTGGCCCGCCTGTCTTTGGGTCACCTGCCTTCCATAGCATTGTGCTTGTACTCATGCTCACATGGTCACCTTGGGGTAGCGGGGAGGGTTAAGAGGGGTACAGGGTCCACCCTCCCCCTCGGTCAGTATGCAGCGGGAGTGGCAGCCTATTCCTAGTGCCCGCTCGCGACATACGTTGGTCAGTCTGGGTCTCACCAGCAGGAGAGCGTGCAAACTGGGTCCATTGGTCCACTCTAGACCACAGTCCCGGAGCAGCCCCACCTCCATGTGTGAAGTAGCTTCCTCCCTCAGCCTGCAAGGGTCCGATTTGCCATCAGAAAAGATGACCTCTACCTTTTTCTTTTGTATTTTGATAATCACTGAAGAAGCTGGAGCTGTTAAATTTACCTTGGGAAACTTCAGAACTGGTTTATTTGGTGTTGTGGAACCACTTACTGCTTTCAATACACGATTAGTAATAAAAAAAAACAGAATACTGTAATTTTCCTTAAAAAGATCTTTTGACTTCTTTAGTTAGGTTAATTCCGAGGTATTTCATTTTCCTTGGGGCTATTGTAAAAGGTATTGCTTCTATAATTTCCCTCTCAGTGTGTTTGTTGTCTGTGTAGAGGAATGCTACTGACTTTTGGGTATTGACTTTATAACCTGCTACGCTATATGCTACTGAATTTCTGTATTAATTCTAGTAGCTTCTTGGTGGAGTTTTTGGGTCTTCTAAGTAAAATATCATGTCATCTGCAAATGAAGATAATTTAAATTCTTCTTTACCTATTCTTATTCATTTTATTTCCTTCTCTTGTCTAATGGTTGTAGCTAATGATTCCAGAACTATATTGAATAGGAGTAGTGATAGAGGACATCCTGTCTGGTACCCGATCTAAGAGTAGAAGATTTCAGTTTTTCCCCATTTAGGATTATGTTACCTGTTGGGTTTCCATAAATGGCTTTTACCAGATTGAAGTAGAAGCCATCTATTCCAATTTTCTGTAGAACTTTGAAAATGAATGAGTGTTGCATTTTGTGAAAAGCCTTTTCTACATCAATGGAGATGATCATGTGGTTTTTAGATTTCGCTCTATTGACATAGTGTATTACATTGATAGATTTTCGAATATTGAACCATCCTTGCATACCTGGGATGAATCCTACCTGGTCATGGTGTATGATTTTCTTCATGATTTGCTGTATTCTATATGCTAGTATTTTATTAACGATTTTAGCATCTATGTTCATGAGGGAGATAGGCCTGT
>NW_004524936.1:404372-405021 GCF_000260255.1 Octodon degus
GCTTCCACAAAGCTGTCAGCCTCAGGTTGCTGTAGTTCAATCCCCACAACTCCAGCCAGCCAAACCTGCCCTGAAGGCATTTGGAGCAAAAAAAAAATCCTGAATATAAGTTTCTTGGTTTTGACACAGTGAACTATTATGACTGATCTGTAAATTCTTTCTTCATTTTTATTTTGGACAGTTTCTATTGTTATACTCAGTTATGTTTGTAAATAATTCATTTTCATTTGCAATGTATTAAAAAACTTAAAATAAAATAAATAAAACAGGTAAGAAAAAAAATGATGCTGGAGAAAATGGCTCTTTCCATGCCAAAAACTAAAACCTGGCCCAGGTCTACCACCATGCATTAAGCATTCAAAGTGTATTAAAGATCTAAACATTAAAACAGAAACAGGAAATCTCCTGGAAGAGAAAGTAGGAGGAACACTTGAAGACATAGGGGTAGGGAAAGAGTTCATAAACAAAAGTCAAATCGCACATGTAACATTTCAAAGAATTAACAACTGGGACCAATTCTTATTCAGTTTTTGCACATCGAAAGAAATTACCAACAAAGTGAAAAGATAACCCACAAATTTTGAAAAACTCTTGACAAATAAGCACTCAGACGAAGTTCTGCTCTTTAGAATTTATAAAGAACTAAAAA
>NW_004524936.1:405396-412583 GCF_000260255.1 Octodon degus
TCTCAGAGGATGAAATTAAAGAACCAAATAAATATACGAAAAAATGCTCCACATCACTAGCCATCCATGAAAAGCAAATTAAAACAACACTGAGATCCCATCTCACCCCAGAAAGAATGGCTATCATAAAGAAATCACTCAACCACAAATGTTGGAGAGGCTGTGATGAAAAGGGTACCCATCTCCACTACTGGTGGGAATGTAGACTGGTGCAACCCTTCTGGAAATCAGTGTGGAGACTCCTTAAAAAACTAGGACTGGAAATGCCATTCAAACCAGCTATTCCCATAGTGGGAATTTTCCCGGAGGAATTGAAAACATCATATCATAGTGATATATGTGTGCCTATGTTTATAGCAGCACAATTTGTGGTAGCCAAATCTTGGAAACAACCAAGATGCCCGTTACCTGAAGAATGGATGAAAAACATGTGGTATTTTTAAACAATGGAGTGTTACTCAGCTGTAAAGAATGGTGCACTCGAAGCCTTCATATTTAAGTGGATGCCACTTGAGATATACTCATAAGCAAAATAAACCAGACCCCTATGTATAAATATCATATAGTCTCCCTAGTATGAGAATTCAAAAGAAGAAATACAAATAGAAAGGTATAACAGAATTAAAAGGAAAGCGAGAACTTGATAAGTGGACAATGAGGAAAGGGCAAGGTGAAAAGCTGGGAAACATGACAGGGGCAAAGCCATACATTTATATACACAAGTTGGGTAAGGCAATGACCCTGAGAAATATGAGTATGTTTTTTAAACTAGCAGTTAATAGGATTCTCACTCAGACTAACTATATATGCTGATACCTGTGAACTAAGCAACTGAACTAAAGATAGCAATATGTAATAGAAGGATCTTGCTTGGAATGCCTGTCATTCTGGTCTTCTACATACATACTGCTTATCATGACATACCAATTATTGCCATACTGTCTCTCAAGTAAATGTTTGTTTAAAAGTAAAATAGGATAATAAATGAAAAAAGGGACAAAAAAAAGTCATAGGACTGTCCTGCTACAATGCTGTATATCATTAGATTTCTAAATTTGTGTAAAAACATGTAATTGTTCATTCGTATTTTTAAAATATGTTTTATTTTGTAATTTTTTTCTCCATATTCTGTAGAGACTTAAAGTTTAACATATCAATACTAGATGGATAATACCTTTTCCATGTTATGCCTAAGATGTTTGATATTCAGACTGATAGTGAGGTTAAACCCAACTGCATATGTTGTAGGATGATAATAAGCTTCTCTTCTGGAGAGTTAACAACCTAAGTTTGCAGACCAAAAATTAGAGAAAAAGAAGGGCTGCAATGACCGTCAACATTTTGGCCCTAACCTTTCAAGGTCAGTGAAGACTCAGGACGTAGGAGAACCTATACTGTAAAACCATGTAACTCAGTTGAGTCCCAAATTTTCTGATCTAGGAGATTATGGGGCCACGGAGGAATGTGATCGATTATGTACTGTATGCCTAAAGAGAGTCACATGGAGAGAAAACATTCTCTCAGGCTTTCACAGAGAGTAAATGGGTCAAGCAATGGCCATAACTCATCCACATGGATGACACTGACAAAGGATCTGCAAACTGCAGTACAGCGTTACAAGATAAATCCTGAGGGGATGTTACTGACCTTATCAGATACAAAAGTTACATTTCTGTTATACAGGTCTTGCTTTATCTTTGTGTTAAGAATCCAGCAGAAAAGTATAAAAACGAGGTATAAAAAGTAAAGCCACATTAATATGCTGAGCTGCAAAAGGCTCAAGTCAACAACTTCTGACATTGTCAGTCCTACAGATAACTCACTACTATTATGCATTACTGGACTATATTGTATTATTTTACTGAATTCATGCACCTATCAATATTTCACAGCAATGGAATACCCATCTCTAACAAAACTAAACAAAAAAAGGAGATACAAAGGAAGGACTATTTTGTATTTGTATATACAAAATAGCATAGGTATACAGCTACTTTCTCTTAATTCAATGAGAAGAAAAATTTGTACTAATAGCATTTGGACAAGATATCATGTCTGTATCTTGTACTATGAATAACCACTAAGAATATAACAATATGCAATGTATTAATTTTTTTTTGGCTGAACCGGGGATTGAACTCAGACACTTGGGCTTGCCAGGCAAGCACTTATTCTACTGAGCCATCTCCCTGGCCCCTGCAATGTATTAATTATTGAAACTGTCCTAATCAGTTTTGAAACTATCTCATTACTATCTGTTTCTCAATAAAATTAACAAAAAAAATTGAAAAAATGGATAAAGAAGATGTGGTATTCTTACACAATGAAGTATTATTCAGCTATGAAACAGGATAAATTTGAGTCTTTTGTCATTAAGTGGATACAACTAGAGAACATACTCTTAAGTGAAATATCAGACCCACATGTACAAACATCATATTTTCTCAGTATGAGAACCTGAAAGAGAAAAATGGAATGTGAAGGTTTGAAAAGATACTAGGACAGGTAATGAACATACTCTAAAAGAAAGAGTTACTGAGTTGAGGAGAAAGACAGGAGAAGTAGTGTAGGAAAGAAATATATCTGTGTATGTAAGCAGGATGGTTTGGACAACTGTGCTGTGCATTTCTGCTGGTCTATGGTAAGGAGCGGATAATACTTAAAAGGTTTTATCTCCTTTTTAAAATTATTTGTATTTTTTCTCTTCTCAATTTCTTATACACTTTTTTCTTTCTTCTAATTTTACTTGTATATATGTGGTAATATGAATAACTGGTAGGAAGACAATACCGTGTTACAAGAAATACTGTGAAATTCACATTACTTTGTTAAGTGAAACTCTGTATTACTTGTAATTTTTTCCGTTTTACTACTATTTTGTACTATCTTTAAAAAGTAAAAATAAAAATGAATCAGCAAGGTACTGGCAACAAGACCTCACATTTAATGGAATGGATTAGAATACACCGACACAAGTTCAAAAACACTCAGCCACCTTACCTTTGAGAAAGATGCCAAACATGTTCACTGGAGAGAAAGATAGCCTCTTTATCAAATGGTGTTTTATAAACTGGATTTCCACACGCTGAAAACTAAAACTAGATTCAAGCCTACCACAATGTGCTAAACTGAAGGTGAAATAGATTAAGTAACTAGAAACTAGAAACAGAAACACTAAACCTACTAGAAGACTAGGTAAAAATCTTGAAGAGATAGGGGTAGGTAGAGTTCATGAACAAAAACCAAATTGCACAAGAAATACTTCAAGAATCAACAACTGGGATCTCATTTTATTGAGAATTTTCTGCATGTCAAAAGAAATCACCAACAGAGTGAAAAGACATCCCACAAGCTGGGAAAAAAGAACTTAACAAAGAGTCAAGCTATCTAGAATGTACAAAGTGCTCAAACAAACAGGTCCACAGAATTCAAAGACCCAATCCAAAACTGGGTATCTGCAATGAATACACTTCTCAAAGGGAGAAAAACAAATTGCAAATTTAAATAACACTGAGATTCCATCTCATCCCATAAAGAATATCTATCACAAAAAAAATCAATGAATAACAAATGCTAGAGTGGCTACTGTGAAAATAGAACACTTCTTCACTGTCGGTTGGAGTGAAGAATAAATAGTACATCCACTGTGGAAATTAGTGTGGAGAGTCATCAAAAACTAGAATTAGAAGTCCCATTAAACCTAGCTCTTTTCCTTCTGGGTATTTTTCTAGACAAACTGAAAACATCATACCAATGTGATTTATGTGCATCCAGGTTTATAGCAGCATAATTTGTCATAGCCAAATCTTGGAAATAAGCCAAATGCCCATTAACTGAGGAACGGATTATGAAGATGTATTTTTGTACAATGGAGTATTATTCAGCTATAAAAACATAAACTTGAGGCTTTTGTAGGTAAATGGATGCAACTAGATTTATTTCACTTATACTCATAAGTATACTTGACTCACATGTGTCAACATTGTATTGTCTCCCTTGTGTAAGAACCTGAAAGCATAAATAAAATCTGATAGGTACAATAAATATTGTAAAAGGGAAAGAAACTGAACATAAGAAATAAATAAGTTAGATGAGGGAAACAGAAAACATAGAGAAAAAATGGGGGAAAATCATGTAAGTACATATGCAGGATAGCTAAGATGATTCTATTAATTTGGATCAGTTTTTTGAAGATAGTTAATGCTTAAAATTATGACTTTCATCAATTACTAACGTCTTTTTTTCAATGTAACACAAGTTTTATTTAAAGGAAATAGTCACTAACCTTAAAAATCAGTATAGTTTATTTGTAAGCTAAGACATATATACACACCAATCACACAAATCATGTTATTGTTAGTACCTGAATTAAATGTAGCTTCCAGATATTCACATAAACTGAATGAAGTCATATTTACTGGAAAAATTTAAGGGACCATGTAAGACTCAGAAAAAATAGTCACTAGAGGGCTGGGGAGAAAGCTCAGTAGAATAAGTGATTGCCTGGCAAGAACAAGGACCTGAGTTCAATCCCCAGCAGAAAATTATAATAACAAGGTATGAAAAGTAAAGTCATACTAATATGCTGAGCTATAAATGGCTCAAGTCAACAACTTCTGACATTGCCAGTCCTACGGATAACCCACTACTAATGTCTTATGTATTATCTTTATGCTCTCTTTAAAATAAATTTCAAGGGGGGCTTTCGGGTTAGCTCAGTTGTTTAAGCTCCTACTGGGGCAAACCCAGCCAGTAGTAGGGGACCGTGGTTCAATCCCCAGCTCCCCATGCCTTACCAGACATGCCCTTGAAGCAGCCTGAGTCTGCCAAAAAAATAAAAAATAAAGTAAAATAAATTTCAAGTAAATTCAAGGTTTGTAGAAAGGAAGAGTTAATGGGTGAACTATTTCATCAATATTACATAACTATGTCTGGTATACTTAGCAACAAGTTTGATGATAACAATCTGTATCATAACAACAATTGTTAATTTTCTGTTCTTGTTTTTAAATTCTGTACCATTTTTATTCTTTTATTGTCTTATGGTGCTTTGCATATATATAATGATATAAATAAGTGTTGTTTTGGCTTCCTTGGTCTATATTTTCCCATATAGACAGATTAGGATGCAAATAAGTTAAAGGGAATTTAGCTGAAGAGGTAAACTTGGTAGGTACTTCTACTGGAAATGACTATGATGGAACAAGATACTCACCAAACATTTGCTGCATAATTATTATTTATCAGAGGTTTTAATTGGCACATTGATGAGTCTGGGGCTGTGGGCCAACCAGACTTGTGGAACCAGCAAAAGGTATCAGAGAGTACTGAACTTGTATTAATAAACTTTTTTACCACTGAGACATGCTAGCTAACTGTCATAACTTCAATGAAGACAGATTTATTTGGCTTATGGTTTCAAGGGATTCAGGTCATGTTTACTGGATGTAAGGCAGAAACATGGTGAAAGGGTACTGTAGAACAAAGTTATTTAATTTGTGGTGACAAGGAAAGCAGAGCAAAGAAGAGTACCTCAGAGGAAAGGGCAAAAGACCAGACACATACAGTTAAGGCCAGGCCTCCATCACCACCCAGAAATGCATTCCACCAGTTCCCCAAGCAAATCTCAAAATCAGTGATGTCGACACTCTACCCTAACAGGCATACCCCAAATTTCATGCTCAAACATATCTCCTGAAACCATACTCAATCTTCAAATAAAGTTCATAATTCTGCCTAATATAATACATCTATTCCATGTACAACTAAAAACATGACAATTTTTCCATGAAAATGCAATAGTTTCAGCATTTTTGAAATGTTTAAGTTAACTCCAATTGCACTGGGTAAAATATTCTCATTCCAAAGTGAAGCACATAGGGACAGAAAAGAATCAGAGCAAAGCAAGACCAAATGACCACAGGAAACATTAAGTTAGTAGTGTGATGTCCATCTTCTGAGGCACACACATTTGAGAAAGTGTAACTTACAAAAGGGTTAGGAAGACAACCCTGATGCCCTTATATATTACAGACCACACGGCTTCTTTGTTATGCTAGCTCCATTCATGGACTATAACTTTCCTCCTAGAAACTCCACACTGGCTTCTTCAAATTCCTAAGACTTCACTGCACCTTCAAGTATATTCTCCTGGCATCACACACTGCCTTGTCAGGGATTCCTTGCCTACCTTCACATGCCTTCTTTTGAAATCCAAGTGGAAGCCCCTGTAGCCCTATAACTCTTGCACTCTGCCTACTGACAACCAGGCATAGCATTGACAACGTCAAGGTCTGCTGTCTGAGGGAGCAGTTACCAAAACTCCTTGGATGTTGCCAGTAATTACCTCTGAATGCTAGATAGCTGAGCACAGTAAAATGAAGCATAATGAACCAATTCTCTAATATCCTCTTCTTGAGCAATAATTACAGTCTCTTCCCAAATAAAAGGTGTATACTTTTGTACTCTTGAGCCTACAGTGTTTGAACTCTTACTAACTTCTGAGCATCTTTTTTCTTATCCTTGTATAAAGCATTTGGTTTCTTCCTCTTCCTCTTCTCGGTTTTTTTGTTTGTTTGTTTGTTTGTTTTGTATTTTAGGAAAGGTCGTACAGGGTGTTCAGGGTCTCACTATGTAGATCAGACTCACAGTGATTCTCCTTTTTATGGCTTCCCAAGTGCTGGGATTATAGGCGTGCACCATCACACCCAGTCTCAATTGCCTTCTCAGTGCACCCTGGGGGCAGGGCTGGCATGGCAGGCTCCAGGATGGAACCCCTGGCCCCTGCGCCTGCTTGCAGGTGCTTTAATCTGCTGAGCTATTTGGCCAGCCCTGGGTTTCTTCTTAAAGGTACTAATCACTTTAGCACTCACATCTCTTTTGGTCTCAATTTTACATGTGTTCTTTTTCTGAGACAACATTTACAACTTTCAAAATTTTTATGTTCTGCCTTTTGCTTCTGTAAAAGCAGCCAGTAGGACCCATGGCACAACCTAAACTTTGGAATGTTTTAAAATTTCCTCTGCCAATGGACTTCTCTTCCACTTGATGAGTCATGATTCCACCTGAGTCTACAGGGAGGATTTCAAGGAAACAGCTGTAGCTCAGTTCCACAAGTGATGCCTAGCCACCAGTAACTGTCACGGTCATTATGCATGTCCACAACACACTAGAACTTTGTGCGATAT
>NW_004524936.1:412683-422253 GCF_000260255.1 Octodon degus
GCATCTTGTACAGCAATTAACCACTAAGAAGAATATATGCAGTGTATTATTTGTTGAAACTGTCCTTTCGATTTGATTTGAAACTGTCTCATTGCTATCTCTTTGTCAATAAAACTTTGAAAAAAAAATAAAAAAAAAAAGAATTCACATTCTTTCTGTGTTTAAATAATAAAAAAATGTGATTTAAATTAATATCAACTAAAAGGATAGCTGAGATGATTGTACTAACAATTTCTCTTAGTTTTTTTGAAAACACCAATTAATGTTTAAAATTTTTATTTCACTAACTCTATACGCTAATATTTGTAATCTGAGCAACTACACCGAAGTCAGCAATGTGTAATGCAAAAAGCACAGTTGAATACCTCTTATCTTCATCTTCTAAATGTGTAGCATTTCTTTTTTCTCTCTCTCTTTTTCTTTTTTTGGATTTTAGGGAAGGGTCTACAGAGTGTTCAGGGTCTCACTACTAGATCTGACTCATAGTGATCCTCCTGTTTTCAGCCTCCCAAGAGCTGGGATAACAGGCGCATGTCACCATGCCGAGCCTCAATTGCCATCTCAGAGGACCCTGGGGGCAGGGCAGGCACAGCAGGCCTGGGGATTGAACCCCTGGCCCTTGGGCCTGCTTGTAGGCACTTTAATCCACTGAGCTATTTGGCTGTCCCAACCATTTCTAATGTCTCACCAATTATTATTATATTTGCTTTATAATATTTTTTAAAAAGTAATAAAAAAAGAAAAAAATTAAGGGTTATTGAAATCAAGTGTTAATGTTCAATTAGTTATCCAATCTGGCATACCTACATCTATTAATCTGAGCAATAGAGATGACAATAAAAATATGTCATATTACAACCACTGTTAATTTGTTATTTTTTGAAAATCTATACCATATGCACTGTTGTTTTACTGTTGCTGCCTTGTTTCAGCTATTTTTTGTTGTTGTTTTTGATTTTACTCTTCAAAATAAAATTTAAAAAAACAAAGCAAGAAAGAAACATATTAAACCCATAAATAATCCATATGGCAAAAGTCAAAAAAATGGAAAACAATACAAAATGCTCCAGGACCTCAGAAAAAAGCACAGGTACCAATCCTGTTCAATGACAGTCTGAACCTCAAACCAAGAATGATCAAATGAACTAAAGGTTAGTACATCCTGGTTAGGAGAAAAATACAAGGGGAAGAGGTAACAGTCATAAATATGTATTCACCAAATACAGAAGCACTCAAGTATATAAGACAAATTTTAATAGACATGAAAAATGTAATATCCAATACCACTATCTTAATAGGGGACTTTCTCAACTCCCTATCTCAAAACTTAGGTCAAACAGACAAAAAGTTACCAAAGAGGTGTCAGAACAGAACCAGACCTTTCAAGAAATGGACTTAGTGAACATAAACAGAGTGTTTCACCCAACCACATCTGAATACACATTGTTTTCAGCTGCACATGAGACATTTTCTAACATCGACCACATACTAATCCATAGGGCATGCATAAGTATAAGCAATAAAACACAAATTATCCCATGCATATTACCTGATCACAGTGTAAAGAAACTGGAAATTAATGACAAAATAAACCACAGAACTCCCATAAACACATGGAAATTAAATAACACCTTCCTCAGCAACCAATGAGTTACAGATGAAACTGAATAAGAAATTAAACATTATCTATAATCTAACAGAAAATCCAACACAATTTAACATAATTTTTAGGATACAATAAAAGCAATTCTCTAAGGGAAATTAGTACTGGTGAACTCACACATTAGGAAAACAAAACAAGAACAAATACTGTCATTTCTACCTCATGTTTCTAGAAAAAGAAGGGCAAGCCAAACCCGAAGTCCAAACATGGGAAGAAGTTATAAAGCATAGAGCAGAAATGAACGCAATTGAGAAAAAGAATTAATGAATAAAAAGCTGGTTATTTGAAAGATCAAATAAAATTCATAAACCACTATATAACCTAATCAAAAAGACAAAAGAAAAAAATCAAATTCAAGCAATAAGAAATGAAAAGTAAAAATTGTTACATATGCAGTGAAAATTCAGATCATCAATAGCTACTTTGAAAATCATTATTCTCACAGAATCAAAGACACAAAAGAAATGGATAGATTCCTAAATAGGTACAAATTATCAAAACTGAATCAAGATGATAATAAATATATGAATAACCAAATATCAAACCATAAAATTGAAAATGTAATAAGAAACTTAGCAACAAAAAAAGTCCAAACAGGACAAGGTGGTGAGTGCCTATAATCCCAGAAATTTGGAGGCTGAAAACAGTAGAATACCTATGAGTCCAAGCTGTGTAGTGAGACCCTGTAGACACTGTAATAAATACAAAAAAGGCTCAGCTCTTGATGGATTGACATCTGAACTGCACAAAAAATTTAGAAAACATTTAATCCCAATACTTGTCAAAATCTTCAATGAAACTGAAAAGGAAACAATATTCCCAAAATCATTCCTGCAGGAAAGTAATATACTATACCAAAATCAGACAAAGAATCAACTAAAAAAGACAATTACAGGCCAATCTGCCTCATGAACATAGATGCAAAAGTCCTCAATAAAATCCTACCAAATAGAATACAGCAAATCATCAAAAAGATTATACAACATGACCAGGTAGGATTTCTCCCAGGGATGGTTCAACACATATGAATCTAAAAATGTAATAAACTATATTAATAGAGCCAAAACCTAAAACCACATGATCATCTCAATTGATGCACAAAAGGCTTGTGATGAAGTCCAGCACTTACTAATGATCAAAGCCCTACAGAAAATTAGAATAGACTCTACCTCAGTCTGATAAAAGGCATCTATAACAATCCAACAGCCAACATCATTGTAAATGGTGAAAAAGAGAAAGCTTTTTCTCTCAAATCAGGTACAACATAAGGATGTGCTCTATCACAACTCTTATACAATATAGCTCTGGAAACATTAGCTGAAGTTAGACAACAGAGAGAAATAAAAGGAATAAGAATAGGTGAAGAAAAACTTAAACTATCATTATTTGCAAATGACATGATAATCTACTTGGAAAGCCAAAATACGTCTGCCAAGAAGCTCCTAGAATTAGTAAAGCAATTCAGTAGCACAGCAGGTTACAAAGTTCATACCCAAAAATCAATACTGTTCCTCTACACAGATAATAAACACACTGAAAGAAAAATTAGAGAAACAATACCCTTCACAGTATTATCCCAAAAAAATGAAATACTTAGTAATTAATCTAACAAAGGAAGTAAAAGTTAAATATAATGGAAATTACTTACAATATTCTGAAAAAAAGAGCTTGAACAGGATTTCAGAAAATGCAAAGATATTCCTTCTTTTTAGATAGGAAAAACCAACATTGTGAAAATAGTCATACTCCAAAAATTATACAGATTTAATGCAATCCCTATCAAAATACCATCAGCAAAAGACCACAAGATAGCACAACAGAGTAAGCCCCTGTTTAGACAAGTGCAGGAAAAAAGGTTTGACTCCCAGCACCACATCCTACACCAGCCCCGCCCTCTGGCATGCTAAGTAAGCCACAGAATCTAAGTATGGTGGCACATGCCTGTAATCCCAGATCTGAGGAGACTAAAACAGGAGTATCACTAAGAGTCCAAGCTAAATAGTAAGACCTTGCATCAAATACATTAAGAAAAACATACCATCAGCATACCACACAAGTCTAGAGAAAACATTCCTAAAATTCATTTGGGAAGGATTTTTTTGTTTGTTTGGCTGGCACAAGCTGCCTTAAGGTCAGGTCTCATGTAGCATATGGAGGTAGAGATTGAACCGTGGTGCCGAGTGCCTCACTGACTTTACACAAGCATGCGCTTTAATCAACTGAGCCAACTTGCAAGCCCCCTCCTAAAATTCATTTGGAACCAGAAAACTACTAGAACATCAAAAGTAATCTTCGCCAAAAAAGGCACAACAGAGGGCATTATAATCCCTGACTTGAAACCATACTATGAAGCTAGAGAGATAAAATCAGTATGGTATCAATTGAAGAATGGATAAAGTGATTCGGGAACTCCCAGATCCAGCACAAGCCTAGGCAGAGTGAGTGTGTGGGGCAGCTTCTGGCTACCTTGTGCCTGTGGGACCTCCCCAGACCAAACCCAGGCACACTCCGTGAGTGAGACCCTCTGCTGCGCCCTCGGGACCCCTTCGGAGCCCCTCACCAAGTACACCGAGTGACTGAGAACTTCCACCAAGCATTCGGGACACCCCAGATCCAATCCAAGCCCAGGCCCAGTGAGTGTGTGGGAGAGCTTCCAGCTCCCGTGCACCCACAGGACCTCTCCGGATGAAACCCAGGCACGCAGCATGACTGAGACACTCTGCCACCCCCTGAGGACTCCTCCACAACTCCAGAGTCCATCTTCCAAGCCGACCAAGTGAGTGAGAACTTCTGCTGTGCTCTCAAGACTCCCCACACCAAGCCCAAGCCCAGGCCCTGCTAGTGTGTGGGAGAGCTTCTGCACTGCCCTGAGCCCCATGGGCCAGGGGCACAACAGGGGGGCACAACAGGTTCACTTCCAAGGGCTGCAGCAGAAAGGAGCTTAGCACAACAGCTAGACCCAAGCCAGGCACAACTGGATAAACTCAAAATAATAGATCTGCACCTGAATATCAGTAAGTATTAAGTTTATAACTGCACCAAAGCTCTACACCAAAGGTCAGAGATAGTGCTATATGAAATAACAAAGAGAAGGAGCAAAATGCAATCTTAGGCCTCGAGCCCACCCACAACAAGTGCAGAGGACACTAGTTCAGCTGAAATATATGAATTAATAGCATCTGAAGTAAAGAAACAACAGCATAAAGGTATAAAGGAACTCAGATCAGAATTAATCTCGGAAATGAAAAAAGAAATCTCAGAATTAATAGCATCTAGAGTAAAGAAACAACAGCAGAAAGATATGGAGGAACTCAGATCAGAAATAATCTCTGAAATAGAAAAAGACATCTCCGAATTAATAGCATTTAAAGTAAAAAATCAAATGCAGAAACATATAGAGGAAATCAGATCAGAAAGAACCTCAGAAGTAACAGAATTAATAACTGCTTCTGAATAAGACATAAAAAAATACAGGAGATTGGAAAAAAATGGATTTCCTGAATGAGCATTAAAAGAAAGAAACAGATCGCATAACGCAGAGTCAAAGACATATACAGAAACTTAAAATCTCAATCACAAGTTTTCAAAACCGATCAAGTGAAAGTGAAGATAGAGTTTCAAATCTTGAAGATGAAATTGCAGACAGTGAAAAGGTAAGAAAACATCTCTTAAAAATAACTAGGATGAAGGAAAAAATAATCCTTCACCTGCAAGATGATGCAATGATGAACAATGTGACATTAATAGGCATAATGAGAAAGAAGGAGTCAATACAAATGACATAAAAAGAATATGGGTAGAAGTAAAAGCAGAAAACTCCCCAAATATGAAGAAACAATCTGACATTCAGGTAACCAAAGCATACAGAATTCCAAATAACTTAAACACAATTAAAAATACACCGAGACATATAATAGTCAAGATCCAGAAATCCAGCACAAGAACAATATACTGAAAGCTGCTACAGAAAAGAAACAGATCACATTTATAGGAAAACCCATCAGAATAATGGTAGATTTCTCTACACAAAGCATGAAGGCAAGAAAAAAATGGAGCAGAGTACTTCAAGTCCTCTATGAAAACAAATTTCAGACCACACTACTATATACTGCAAAACTCTATTTCAAGTATGATGGAGAAGTGAAATACTTTCATGACAAAAAAACAACTAAAGAATTTTGTGATGACAAAGCCAGCCCTACACAGACTACTAAAAGATATTCTAGAGAGGGACCAAAGTGATCAGAACTCCATGAATGAGAACAGAAGGAATAAGACAAACAAACACAGGAGAAAAAGGAGTAAACAACAGGAGGAAAATAACATGTCGAGTGCAAATCAATACATCTCAATTCTAACCATCAATGTAAATGGACTCAATTCACCAATTAAAAGAAATAGACTTGCACAGTAGATTAGGAAACAAAATCCATCAATATCCTATATACAAGAAACACACCTCATAAAGAAATTAATAGAGTGAAAGTCAAAGGATGAAAAACAGTACTACACACTCCAGCACCTCAGAAAAATCAGGGGTAGCAGTCCTGTTTTCAGACAGTCTCAACTTCAAACCAAGAATGATCAAACAAAATAAAATAGGCCACTATATACTGTTTGGGAGAAAAATTCAAAAGGAAAAGGTAACACTCATAAATAACTGTACACCAAACAAGGAAGCACCCAACTATATACAGCAAATCTTAATGGACATGAAATATCTAATATCCAATGCTACAATCTTAACAGGAGACCATAACACACCCTTATCCCAAAAAGATAGTTCAACCAGACAAAAAATTAGCAAAAGAAGTAGCAGAGCTGAACCAGACATTGAAACAAAAGGACTTAGTACACATATACAGAGTGTTCCATCCAAAGACAGCTGAATTTACATTTTTTTAGCTGCACATGGATCATTTTCTAAAACAGACCACATGCTGGTCCATAGGTCATGCTTAAGTATATGCAAGAAAACAAAAATTATCCCATGCACATTATCTGACCACAGTGCAATGAAACTGGAAATAAATGAGACAAGAAAAGAAAAAATCCCTATAATTACACAGAAATTAAAGTACTTAGCAAACAATAGGTAAGACATGAAATTAAACAAGAAATTCAACAATATCTACAAATCAATAAAAATTCAAACACAACTTATTGAAATTCATGGGATGTAATGAAAGCAGTTCTCAGAAGAAAATGCATAGCTGTGAACCCACACATTATGAAAATAGAACGGGAACAAATAAACACCCTAATGCTGCACCCCAAGCATCTAGAAAAGGAAGAACAAACCAAACCCACAGCCAAAGAATGGAAGAAATCATAAAAATTAAGGCAGAAATTAATTCAATTGAGATGAACAAAATAACTGAAAGAATTAATAAATCAGAAAGCTGGTTCATTGAAAGATTAAATAAAATTGATAACCATCAATGTCTATGCACGAAACATGGGAGCACCCAGCTTATACAAGACAAATCTTAATGGACATGAAAAATCTAACATCCAGTAACACAACCTTAACAGGAGACCTGAACACTCCCTTATCACAAAGAGATAGGTCAAGAACACAAAAAATTAGCAAAGAAGGAGCAGAACTGAACCACAGCTTGGAACAAATGGACTTAGTGGACATATACAAAGTGTAACACCCAACAACAGCTAAATATACATTTTTTCAGCTGCACATGTGTCATTTTCTAAAATCATGATGATTATCAATTTTATTTAATCAATCAAAGAACAAGCTTTTTGATTCATGGCTAATCTCATCAAAAAGAGGAAAGAAAAAATTCAAATACAAGCAATAAGGGATGAAAACGGTGTAACTATCAGAGATCCAGTGGAAATTCAGAAGACAGTCAATAACTACTTTGAGAACCTTTACTCTCACAGAATATAAGACACAGAAGAAATGGACAGATTCCGAGAAAGGTATAAATTACCGAAAGTAAATCAAGAATATATACCAACTCTCAATAACAGAATAACAACCAATGAAATACGAAACAGAATAAAAAACCTAGTGACAAAGGAAAGTTCCAGCCCTGATGGATTAACACCAGATTTCCACAAGAAATTTACAAATGATGTAATCCCTGTACTCCTCAAACTTTTCAGTGAAATTGAAAAGGAAGCAATCGCCCCAAAATCATTCCTGGAGGCCAATACTATATAAATATCAAAACCAGGTAAAGACACAACTAAAAAAGAGAACTACAGGCCAATCTCCCTCATGAACATACGTGCAAAGATCATTAATAAAATCCTAACAAACAGAATACAGCAAATCATCAAGAAGAATATCCACCATGACCAGTTAGGATTCATCCCAGGGATGCAAAGATGGTTCAATATTCTAAAATCTATAAATGTAATACACTATATCAATAGAGCCAAATTTAGAAACTACATGATCATCTCAATTGATGCAGAAAAGGCTTTTGACAAAGTCCAACACTCATTCATGCTCAAAGTCCTACAAAAAATTGGAATAGATGGACTCTACTTCAATCTGACAAAACCCATCTATGACAACCGAAAGGCTAATATAATTCTAAATGGGGAAAAACTGAAATCTTTTCCTCTCAAATCTGGTACAAGACAAGGATGTCCTCTGTGAGCCCTCCTATTCAATATAGTTCTGTAATCATTAGCTAGAGCCAGTATACAAGAGAAAGAAATAAAAGGAATAAGAATAGGTTAAAAAAAAGTAATTAAATAATCATTATTTGCAGATGACATGGTACTTTACTTGGAAGATGAAAAAATCTCCACTAAGAAACTACTAGAATTCATACACAAATTCAGTAGCATAGCAGGATACAAATTCAATACCAAAAATTAGTAGCATTCCTCTACACAGATATCAAACACAATAACGGAGAATTAGAGAAACAATATCTTTTACAATAGCACCATGGAAAATGAAATAATTGCAATTCACTTTACCAAAACAGTCAAAGATCTTTTCACAGAAAGTTACAGTACTCTGAAAAAAGAGATCATAGAGGATTTCAGAAAACGGAAAGATATTCCCTGCTCCTGGACAGGAAGAAACAACACTATGAAGATGGTCATACCTCCAAAATTGCTCTACCAATTTAATGCAATCCCTATCAAACTACCACCAAAATACCTCACAAACCTAGAGAAATTGTTCCTAAAATTTATTTGGAACCTGAAAAGACCTAGAATAGCAAAGGCAATCCTGACCAACAAAGACAAGGCAGGAGCCATTACAATTCCTGACCTGAAATTATACTACAAGGCTAATTACTGTGATGAAATCACCATGGTATTGGCAGGGAAATAGACATGAGGATCAAAGGAATAGATTAGAAAATGCATAGGACTCTAGGAACACACTCAGTCACCTGATCTTCGACAAAGGGGCCAAAAAACGCTTACTGGAAGAAAGACAGCCTCTTTAACAAATGGTGCTGGAGGAGACAACCGGGCCGCGGGATTCTGAACAGACCCAGAGCGCAGGCCCGGCGAGTGAGTGAGATGACCAGGGAAGGCGGGATCCTGAATAGACACAGAGCACAGGCCCCAAGAGTGAGTGAGACGACCCAGGGCCCCGCAGATTCTCATTCGACCCAGAGTGCACGGAACCCTTCAGCAGAACTCCCTGCAAAGAGGCCAGAGGCAAGACCCACCCAGCTGATTCAGGAGCAAAACATCTTGCCAGAGTGACACAAGGGTTCAACTCTAACACCTTCAGCAAAAAGAAGTGGAGCACAGCAGCCAGATCCAAACAACACCCACCTAGAGGAATCTAAACTTCATAGATCCAGACCTGGTGCTAAGGTAATAACTCTATCTAAGCTCTACACCAAAGGTCAGAAGACAGTGGTATACAAAATGACAAAGAGAAGGAACAAAATGCAGTCTCA
>NW_004524936.1:422353-430835 GCF_000260255.1 Octodon degus
CCTATGTTGTTTATTTATTATTTCTTGCTTATATCTTATAATATGAGAAACTACTTTGGCAGTAACAATACACAATGTACTAACCATTGTTACTCTCCTAAAATCTTGTTTTGAGATTTTGTACCATTGTTTTTATTTTTTTTCTTTAAAATAAAATAACTGATGTCAAAAAATAATGAAAATGTTAATTTACAATCAATATAAATCATTTTTTAAAAGCCAGAAATGCTGACTGTAATCTGATGTTAGAACTTTTATCAAAACCAGTTAAGACTTTAACACAGATGTGAGGCACACAGAGATATAATTCTATTCTTTCATAACTAGAATTTTGTTATTAAAATAAAGCTAACACTTTATTGTAAAAAAAAAAAATTCCTCTGCGAGATAAATTAGTCCACCACTCATAATCTCAGATTCTTGCAAAATCTCAGGACACTATCAAAATGTGGACAATTTTTTTCTGTCATGGTATAACATACATGATCCTTAGTCCAACTGCTAATGGAATTTTTGTTCCCAACTGAAACTTCTTGAATCTTGGCTTTATTTTTGCATTCCTAATAGCATTCTTGTCTTATGAATTTTAAGCAAAAATCACCTGTCACACTGTTTACAATATTCTAGAACTTCTTCAGACAACATCTCTAAATGTTTCCAAATTCCTTCCACAAACCAATTCCAAATGCTTCTAAACCACTTCGTCATTTATAGTCACATCAATGATGCCACTTTTGTGGTTCCAATTTTATGTATCAGTCAATTTTCTCATTACTGACACAATATCAGACACTCACAACTTAAGGGGGAGGGACTTAACCCAGTTTACAGTTTTGGGTGATTTAGTCCATTGTTACTTGGTTCCATGGCAGAAACATCATGACATAAGGGCACAAAGGAGCACAGCTGCTTAGCTCTCAGCAGCCAGGAAGCAGAGCAAGGGAATTAGTGCCAGAGAACAAGCATCAAGTGACCAGAAAAAGACCTCAAGCCCAGGCCTTCATAACCCACCCAGACACATCTAAAAATCTACTCCATTGGTCTTTAGGCAAATCACAAAAAAAATCACAAAACCAATCAAATTGACACACAACCCTGTAATGAAGTTAGATACTCAGGAATCACATTTTATTTTTGTCAGGGTCTTTTTATTGGCAAGATTCAATTTGTCTATTTAGAAATAAAGAAGTTTAGTTTATCCTCTGCATAGTACTAAGGGTTCTATGGAGCCTCTCAGGAGTGTGGTAATGGAGGAAAAAGTATAGCAATGAATTCAAATGGTAGAAGCAGGATCTCATAAAACTAATTTTCTAGAATTTAAGCTCCTTGTGATAAAAGTTCCTGCTAACAGAAAAAGAACAAGAAAATATATTTTCTCATGTACAAGAAATGGTAAATAGTGGGAAATAATGAAAGAAAATTCAAGATGCTAGATATATGAATTAGGCCTGAGATGTAATTAAATATGAAGTGAGAGGTTCCAGAGACGATATATGTTTTCTAATTTCTCAGACACAAAATGAAATGTGATGGTAGAAAAGCAATGTTGGATCATTCACCTCTCATGTAGTCCACAAGGGGGCACCAAAAAGTACAATTTGCTTGCTTACTGCCACAAAAATCTATAAATGAGTGTGGAAACTCTTTTTTCCTTCAAAGCATCTTCAAGTAGGTATCATTATATCTAGCCAGGATATTTTACAAAAGCCATTTTCAGTGTGTTCTTCTTTAAAGCCTATAAATTAAGAGAAGGCATGATTGAGGAAGCACAATAAATGTTGAACAACCATTTAGCCTTCATGAATCTTTTTCTTTACCTGTCAAGCAGAAAGTCTATTATCTTAAAAAAAAGGTCAGTGCATATTCCATGTACACACGTGTAAATGCAGTCAAAGAAATTCTCAGCACATGCAAAGTTGTCAATTAAAGCTTTTAGCACAATTACCAAGATTATTATTGCAGTGCTGGGAATTGAACCCAGGACCTCACGCACACTGTGAAAACTCTATCTTGACTGCATTCACAGGCCTCATTATCTTTGATGGTCAGAATCTTGCACTCTGACTCAGGAAAATATTTCCCGACTACAAAAACAGGTCTTTTATACTCAGTAAATTCCTAAATTTGCTCCAAAATTAATTTCTATTATCTTGTATTTCCAATCTTAATGTCTAGTATCACCATCAACTAACTCTATCGAACAAACTTAAAACCTATGACTCTTCTCCATCTTTGGCTAATTGGTTATCAGTTATCAAATGTAACAAATTATGCCCCCAAAATACCTTTTAAACCTATTCATTTGTGATTTTCCATTCACTTTTTTTTTTTGCGGAACCGGGGATTGAACTCAGACCCTTGCGCTTGCCAGGGAACACTTATTCTACTAAGCCATCTCCCCAACCCCTCACTTTTCCTTTAAGTATACTACATATTGATACCAAGTGTAGTAAAATGCATGGGTTCTTGATATGTGGCAAAGGTCACAGCTTGGCTCTACAACTTCTTTATAGTAAAATACTTTTCTTAGCTGCCTGTGTCTGTTTTCTCATTTGTAGAAATACAAATAATATTAGCACACACAGTTACTGTGAGGATTTGCTAAGTTAAAATGTGTTCAAGTTTTTAAAACTGTGTGGCACAAAGAGAAATCATCTCCCTCACAATCAATTAGATTGCTCAATATTAGCCTAGTCTTGTTCCCTTCTGAATCCCTAAGTTTTAAGAATTTCACCTATATGCTAAGGCCTAATTTTCAATCAATAAATGAATGTATTATTCCATTATTATACCATGAGGATGGTTAGAGCCATATTCAGAACCAGATATGACCCATACCAAAAGCTTTAATAGCAATAATAAAGGAGCTAGAAAAAAATATTTTTGCTCTACTGATATCACAAATATTTAAGCCTACTGATATAAGTGGATAGTTGAGAATTAAAATTTTGTAGCATTAATAGTTAAGCAAAATTGGAAACTGAAGAGAATTAGGGTGCATGTAAAGTTCAGCTTTTTAATAAAGAAAGGTTCCTGTTTCAAGAGTTAGAATTGTTGCTGTAAGTTCTGAGACAGAAAAAATGCAGAGCAGCTATCAATGAGGTAAGAAAAGAACTATACAAAAATGGATCATCAAGAAGTCAACGAATAACAAATGTTGGAGGGACTGTGGGGAAATAAGAATCCTTCTCCACTGTCAGTGGGAGTGCAGATTGGCAAAACCACTATGAAAATCAATGTGGAGATTTCTTAAAAAGCTATGATTGGAGTCGCATTCAACCCAGCTTTTCCTCTCCTGAGTATTTTTTCACAAGAAAGGAAAACATACCACAGTAATTTTTGTGCATCCATGTTTATAGCAGCACAATTTGTCATAGCTGAATCTTGCAAGCAACTCAAATGCTCATCATCTGGGGAATGGATAATGAAGATGTGGTCCTTTTACATAATGGACTATTATTCAGCTATAATAGAGAATAGATATGAGGCTTTTATTGGTAAATAGATGCAACTACAGACCATACTTTTAAGTGAAATATCAGACCTTCAAGTGCAAATATCATTTTGTTTCCTCAATGTAAGAACCTGAAAGAGTGAAGAAAACCTGAAAGGTACAATAAATACTGTGAAAAGAGAATGAGCCTGTTGCAAAGGAAGGAATTACTGAGATGAGAAGGCCAGGACAGGGAGTGGGAGAAAGAGATAAATCCATATAAATAGGATGGTTTGGATAATGGTACTGTAGTTTTCTGCTGGTCTATGGAAAGGAGCAGTTAATGCTTAATTTTTTTTCATTTGTTTCTTTGTCTTCTTTTTTTTTTCCTATTTCTCTTTTCTTAATGTCTTATAAAGTTTTCTTAATGTCTTATAAAGGGCATTGGAAATGGTAATACAGACTTAATAAAGGATCTAGTGGCTAAAAAAGATGGAGCTTTTGGGCAACACAAATAATGATCATTCATATGCATCTACATACATAATGTTACAATAAAGAAGGAGACAGCTTTCATATAATTCCCATTCCAGACAATACTCATTATGAGCCTCAAGATCACATAATATAGAAATGCTAAAATCAGAACTGAAGTTTTTGTCCTCTGATTCAAACTATAGTGACTTCTTAGTCCATTTTAATAACCCAAATATGGAAAACATCTTTCTGAAAAAAACAGTTTAAAGATGGCAAAATAATCACTTAAGATGCTGAACATTTAGTTCAATTGCACTGGGCACTGAACCCAAAGGACCTCATACATTTAAGGCCCACGTTATATCAGTAACAACACCCCCAGTTTTCTCCATTTTAAATATGAAGAAACAAGCCTAAGATAGAGTAGCTTATACTCAAATCATGCAACTAGTAAATAACAAAGAAGGGACTTGACCCTCAGAAGTTTGGAACTATAATATTCTTAAAATGAAGTTATGGTGCTCCTTAACCTGGATGCTAGGGGAATCTCCAAATATTACTTGAAGCTAATGCCACAGAACAGAATAAAATGCTTCTAGACACAAACTAATAAAGGAATATTGATCAGATCTTCCAATTTTTCTCACTTCTACCAAACAGACTCATACTATCACAACACACATTATTTAAAGGTCCAATCTCAAATATCAGTTATGGTATATTAGCAGGAGCTACTTATGACTTTCCTATTCAAGGGTTTCTATATACACAAAAACCTATAGGAGAGTGAGGCACCTAGTTCAACACCCATAACAAGTACTCAGAATTTGCCCAAGACAGAAAACTGCTGAAGCTTGCCTTTTTGGCTTACCTGTAATGAAAAGAATATAAAATTTAAGAAGGGGGGAGCTATTACCACAAAAATAAATGAAGGCCGCCAGCACACACTATGCACGAATGTCAATGAAAGAATTAAGTATATTATACCATAAATACAACAGGTAGCTAAACTATAGCTAATGAAGGTGTGTGTGTGTGTGTGTGTGTGTGTGTGTGTGTGTGTGTGATGAAAAGATAAGGTGATAAGATACACTACAAAAAGAGCTAAATGTCTTTGGAAAAGTTCTTCAATATTTTTATGCCTTAGCTTCCTCATCTCCAAAATGGATATATACCAGTTTGTCTCTGCATCTTTAAATGATTGCCAAGGTCAATCATGAAACACATGTAAAAATTAGTTCTAAGATGTAATTATAAAATTGTTCTGTCAGTATTTAGGATTATTGTCAGAAAAATCATAAAATAAAGCACAAATATTAACACAGGTCATATCTTTAAGATCCTCAACGATTTGAAGCTATGTTAATTTTCATTTGCCTAGCCCATAATGAGTGAAGAGGAATTGTGTTGAGCCATATATTAAAAATATAATACAGTTAATGCATTTAAATTACAAGATTTTCTATTTATATATTTTTATTAAACATTACAATTAAAAGGGGAAAGAAAAATGTAGGCTTCAGATTAAACATACTGGATAGAATAACAGTATCTATTTTATTAGTTTTTATACATTTATCACTATTGTCCTATAAATTAATATTCTACAACATCATCTGTATAGCCTCTGGTGCTTGTCCTCTCTTCAGATGCTAACATTGAGCCTTAATTTTTTTTTTAGCTGAACTAGGGATTGAACTCAGGCCCGTGAGCTTGCCAGGGAAGCGCTTATTCTACTGAGCCATCTCCCCTACCCCGAGGCTTATTTCTTTCCCACAAAAAATAGGTATAAATGAAAAATCACCTTGGAGGATATCAAATATTAACATGTCTCATTCTGGAAAATATGAAAGCTAAGGCCAATTATGATAAAAATTTTAGAACTAGTAATACAAGTGAATTCAGGCTTGTAAAACTCCTAGGCCTGAGTTTTAGTTCTAGTTTAATCATCAAATTATTGGTTGACCTTGGACAAGTTCCATTACTTGGGTAAAAATGCTATAATTCCTCATTTATTTCACAGAATTCTTGTAAGGATCAACTGAAAGAACAAACTTCAAAGTATTGGACAAATACAACTTCATCTTTCTAGAACTAGCCTTTTTTTATAGATCATATCAAAGAGATAGATTTATTTTAAGCAATAATTAACCGTATATGCAATAAGCTAGGATAAAGACATTGTACTAAAAGTCTTAGGTTTAAACAAGGCAGTGCCAGGGAGATGGCTCAGGGGAATAAGTGTTTCCCTGGCAAGTGAAAGGGCCTGAGCTCAATCTTCAGTTCCAAAAATAAATAAATAAATAAGGTGGTATGAAATAATCTGAAAATCATTTAACTAGGCACAGAGACCTGGACCAGGCCCCACTGTTATCTGTTCAAAAATGTTACTAAAACTACTTAGCTCTTCTAAATTCCCTTCTAGATTAATATTTTATGGTTCAACAATAAGAACATAGATGGAATATCCATAAAAATCATTCCAAGTACATGGCCAACATGTGAAGTTTATGGCAAGAGGAACAATTAAGTTCACAAACAATAGCTAAACATGAGTCTCACTCCAATGGCCTTTAAAAATTATTATTTATAATTTAAAATCCATGCAAAAGGCCCGCCAAATAGCTCAGCAGATTGAAGCACCTACAAGCAGTCGCAGGGGCCAGAGGTTCTATCCCCGAGGCGTGCACTGAGACCGCAATTGAAGCTGGGCACTGTGGCGTGTACCTGTAATCCCAGCTCTTGGGAGGCTATAAAGAGGTGGATAACTATGAGTCTGATCTAGTAGTGAGACCCTGAACACCCTGTAGAACCTTTCCTTAAAAAAATACAAAAAAACAAATCCATACAAAAGTAGAGACTAGATTAATGTGCCTATTCCTAGCTTTAGTGATTTACAGTTAATGGAAAATCGTATTTTATTTGTACCCCAACTCCTTCACTTCAATCTAATGAATTAATTTTATGTAAATCTCAGAAACTATATAGCTCCATTACTCTGTATTTATAATGGGACATAATTATCTTGGAAGCAACCAAAATGCCCATTATCTGAGGAATGGATGAAAATGATGTGGTATTTTTATACAATGGAGTATTACTCAGCTTTAAGGAATGATAAACTCGAATACTTTAAGTGGATACCACTTGAAGATATGCTCGTAAGTGAAATAAAACAGACCCACATGTGTGTAAATATCTAATAGTCTCCCAAGTGAAAGAACTCAAAAAAAAAGAAATAAAAGTTGAAAGGTATAACACAACTAAAGGGAAAACAGAACTTAAGGATTAAACAACAAGAAGAGAGGGCAAGAACAAAAGCTAGGAAACATGGCAGGGGCAAAACCATACATTTATATACACAAGATGGCTAAAGCAATGGTCCTGAGAATCTCCATCAGATTTTTAAAACTAGCAGTTAATTGGTAGGATTCTCACCCTGACTATTTATGCTGATACCTGTGATCTAAGCAACTGTACTGAGGATAGCAATGTGTAATAGTAGGGCCATGCTTGGAATGCCTGTCATCTGGTCTTCTAAATGTATACTGCTTCAATGTCATATCAATTACTTCTATGCTCTCTCCCAAGTAAATATTTGTTTTTTAAAAAGGTAATAAAAGAAAACAAAAGAAAAAATGTCATAGCACTGTCCTGCTACAAAGTTGTATATGCTTAGATTTCTAAATTTCTGTGTAAAAACATGTAATTATTTATTTTTACTTTTTATTTTATGATTTTTCACATTCTATAGGGATTTAAAGTTTAGCATATCAATGGTTGTTGGAAAATTCCTGATACATATTATGTCTAAGATGTCTGATACTCAGACAGATAGCGATGTTAAGCTCAACTGCCTATATTATAGAGTAATAATATCATTAAGGTTCTCTTCTGGAGGGTTAACAACTTAAGTTTGCAGACCAAAAATTAGAGAAAAAGAAGGGCTGCAAGGATAGCCAATATTTTGGCCCTAGCCCTTCAAGGTCAATGAGGACTCAGCACATAAAAGAAACTGCACTGTAACATCCTGTAACTCAGTGGTGTCCTAAATTTTCTGTTCAAGAATATTATGGGGCCACAGAGGAAAGTAATCGACAATGTACAGTGGGCCTAAGCAGAGTCACCAAGAGAGAAAACATTTTCTCAGGCTTTTACAGAGAACAAACTGGTCAAGCAATGGCCGTAACTCATCCAGGCGGCTGACAATGACAAAAGATCTACAAACTGCTGCACATGGTTTCAGGGTAAATCCTGAGGGGTCTGACTGACCTTGTCAGATACAAAAATTACATTTTTTGTTATACAAGTTTGCTTCATCTTGGTTTTAACCATCCAGCAGAAAAGTCTAACCACAAGATACAAAAAGTAAAGCCATATTAATTTGCTGACCTGTGAAAGGCTCAAGTCAACATCTTCTGACATTGCCATTCTGCAGATAACCCACTACTATTATGGACTATTGGACTATAGTGGATTATTTTGCTGAATTCATGCACCTAAAATATTTGAATGGCAATGGAATACCCATCTCTGACAAAACTAAACAAAAAAGAGGGATATAAATGAAGG
>NW_004524936.1:430988-458148 GCF_000260255.1 Octodon degus
CATCTTTACTCTGAATAACTATGAAGAAAACAACATGCAATGTATTAATTATTGTAACTGTCCTACTAATGTGTTTTGAAACTGTCTCATTGCTATTTTGTAATCAATAAAATTAATTTTTTTAAAAAAGACATTTTTTTTTTGGTGGAACTGGGGATTGAACTCAGGCCCTTGAGCTTTCCAGGGAAGTGCTTATTCTACTGAGTCATCTCCCGGGCTCCAAGACAATTTTTTTAATCACTCTATAGTGCTCTCTTCAGCAGCACATATACTAAAATTGGAACGATATAGAGAAGATTAGCATGGCTCCTGTTCAAGGATGACATGCAAATTCGTGAAGAGTTCCATATTTTTGGACTCTTTTAGACTATTTTGCTGAGTTAACACACCTATAATATTCAAATAGCGGAACTAAACAAAAACAGGGGATACAGATGAATGTCCTTTTTGTATCTGTGATTTAAAATGGTTAGGACAGATATATAGTTACATTCTCTTAATGAATAGAGGGATTTGTTGTGATAGTGTTTGTAAATAGGATAATCATGTCCGCATCTTGTACAGCAAATAAACACTAGGAAGACAGTATGTAATGTGTTAATTATTGAAACTGTCCTACCAATTTGGTTTGAAACTGTCTCACTGCTATTTGTTACTCAATAAAATTATGGGAAAAAAAGAATCAAATGGACTCAGTATTTCAAGAAAGTAGGCTCATCTGCTAACTCCCATTCTTCCTGCAGAGATACTGAGACATCTAGTAGAACTTCTGTTCACACTTGGTAGCACTCCCTGCCCCAATGCTAGTGGCAATTTCCTTAGCAGAGGTAGTAAGATAGATTCTTAAGTGTAAAGGAAGTGCTCACTTCTTTTCCCAGACAATATCAGATACTGAGAGTTCCAAGACTAGCTGGAGGTTATACTGGTGTGATTCTTAACATGACTACACTTGGAACTGTTTTAACAATTGTCTCTCAGAGAAAGGAGGTGACATTGATTAACAAAGCGATAGGAAAAGGACTGTTGCGGGACTGTCCTGCAACAATGCTGTGTATGGTTAGATTTCCGGACTTATATGTAAACATATATAATACTTTATTCCTATTTATTAAATATATTCTAATTTTTTTAATTTTTTTGTCAAATTCTGTAGGGACTTAAAGTTTAACATACCAATACTTTATGAAAAATACCTGTTCCATGTTAAGCCTAAGATGTTTGATATCCAGACAGATAGTAAGGTTAAGCTCAACAGAATAGGTTATATGGCAGTAACAATAAGCTTCTCTTCTGGAGGGTTAACAACCTAAGTTTGCAGACCAAAAATTAGAGAAAAAGGAGGGCTGTAAGGAAAGCCAACATTCTGGCCCTAGCCTTTCAAGGTCAGTTAAGACTCAGGACATATGAGAACTTGTACTGTAACATCATGTAACTCAGTTGCGTCCCAAATTTTCTGATCAAGGAGATTATGGGGCCAAAAAGGAAAGTGATCAATGATGTAGAGTGTGCCTAAGGAGAGTCACATGGAGAGAAAACATTCTCTCAGGCTTTCACAGAGAGCACATTGGCCAAGCAATGGCCGTGACTCATGCACATGGCTGACACTGACAAAGGTTCTACAATCTGAGGTACAGGATCTCAGGATAAATGCTGAGGGGATTTGATTGATCTTATCAGACCCAAAAGCTACAACTCTTGTTGCATAGGTCCTGCTTTACCTTGGCCTTAACCATCCAGCAGAAAAGTATAAAAACGAAATATAAGAAGTAAAGCCATGCTGCTATGTTGAGCTGTAGGGGACTCAGGTCAACAACTTCTGACATTGCCAGTCAAGTGGAAGACCCAATACTATTATGGACTACTGGACTATTTTGGAATATTTTGCTGAGTTCACATATCTATAATATTTAAATGATGGAACTAAACAAAAAAAGGGATATAGATAAATGACCATTTTGCATCTGTGTATTCAAAATGGCTAGGATAGATATATAGCTACATTCTCCTAATTCAAGGAATAGAGGGATTTGTTCTAATAGTGTTTGTAAATAGGATATCATGTCTGCATCTTGTACAACAAATAACCACTAGGAAGGCAGTATGCAATGTGTTAATTATTGAAACTGTCCTACCAATTGATTTGAAACTGTCTCATTGCTATTTGTTTCTCAATAAAATTATGGAAAAAATCACTCTGTAACATATATAATACTAATAATGTCATTACTATGACAAACAATATACACTCAAGGAACTACAGATTCAGCATGATTAAGTAATCTCTAAATCACATGAAACACATGACTGATGTTACTCAAATACAAGTTTGTTGTCCAATACCATAGCTCTCTTTCTCATTTAAAATACCTTCTATGACATTGCACTTGGGAATAGTTTCATAAAGTTGAAAATAATGATAACAGAGGTAAACATATACCTTCATAACAAAATTTGCCATTGAATATTTGCAAAAAGTATTAAAACATTCCCACTAATTGTGATGTCCATCATAACAGAAAATCTCCAGAATCACAATTTGAGCATAGCACTTAAGCATCAGTTAAGAAAATCCAGAAGACCTAAAAAGCAAAGACTCACTACTCTTCAACCTACTATAAAATTTCATGCAAATGTCTTAAAAATTTATATCATTATTCTATGGTATATTTAAAATTTTTAAACAATATAAGCATCTTCATGCATCTCTAGTGCAATGATTGCTTAAGGGCAGAGATTTTGTCTCTACAGTAGGCTTTCCACTCATTAATTGAGCTAAATAGCTCAGAAGCACCAAGTCAAGAGATCCTAGGAGAATCATGGGCCATATTACTTTGCAGTATCCCAAAAGAGCCCATTTATGCAATGACCAATTCAGTGCTATACATTATTTGAATGAAGAAAGTATGTTATTATTCTTTTAGTATCAACCTGTATGTATACTTATCAGAAATATTTTTTAAAAGAAAACTAATAGCCACATGACAACTTTACTCTAAACATGAAGCAACTACATCATTACAATACAGAAAAAACTAAAGGAACAAGCAATCTGAAATAATGTAATTAAAATATGTGATCAGCATTCTGGAGCTTTTCTGAGAACAATACATTGTTTTTTTAAAGTTTTATTTCAAGGAGATTAAGAAATAAAGGAAAACCAGAAATGATAGAAATAAAGGATTAGATATGTTAAAGAAAAAGTAAAGCTAGACTGAGGAATTTAGATTGCTAGTTTGGCAAATAGGGAATGGGGGAAAAAAGAGTAATTGGGTAATTGTCTCCTAAAGTACAGGTTACATATTTGGAGAAAGAAACCGTGCTGTATTACCTATGGAAACTGGGGTCAAATTAAATTTCTTTCTTTCTTTTTTTTTGGGGGGGGCGGAACTGGGGATTGAACTCAGACCCTTGCGCTTGCCAAGGAAGTGCTTATATATTGATATAATTTAGGTATATACAATGATCACATTCATTACAAGGAATTTTTTTAAAGAATGCAAAAAAAAACTAGAAGCCATACAAATTTTCACTAAAAAAGTAACAGGAATTCAACAATGCTTGCTGTATTGTATGATGTTATCTTCAAATAAGCTTACGTTGCCACATATGAATGTCTAAAATTGTTTTTAAAAAAAAGAAAAACAATAAAAAGTTATTTAAAAAATGCACCACAGGGAATTTGTACCTCTACATGATGTATACAGATTTGTCTTTACTTCCCTTCCCATTACCATCCCTCACTTTAACCTCTTTTCCCCTCCTTATTTACAAAGCTTTGTTTCCATTTTAGCCTTCATTTCTCATCTTTTCTTTTTCCTTCTTTCCTTTCTCCTCACCCTTCCCTAGTTTCCCTTTCCTTTTGAATGATTACTTACTTCATAATATTTATTTTATAATTTTGTTCTTAGACTTTCCATTTCTCACATATAGAGGTAATACAATATTTACATATGTGTGTTCAGCTTATCTCACTTGAGAGTATTGTCTTAGTTCAATCCCCGGGCCTGCTGTGCCGGATGCACCCCCAAGACATGCTGAGAGAGCAATTGAGACTGGGCGTGATGACACACATCTGTAATCCCAGCTCTTGGATCACTAGTAGTGGATCACTACTGGATCGATCTAGTAGTGAGATCCTGAACACCCTGCAGACCTTTCTCTAAAACACACACACACACACACACACACACACACACACACACAAAAGAGTATTGTCTTAGGGTCCATCCATTTCGCAACAAATATTTCAAGTTTGTCCTTCTTTATGGCTGCATATTACTCCATTACATAAAAAAACACATCTTTTATTTATACTCAGTTAGTGCACATTTAGTTTGTTTCTAAGATTTAGCTATTACAGACTGTGCCACTATTAACATGCATATATATATATATATATATATATATATATATATATATATCACTGTGGTATGTTGCCTTTAATTCTTTCAAGAAGATACCAAGAATAGGAATAGTGAGGTGAAATGAGACTTGTAGTCCTAGTTTTTTAAAGGAACCTCCACACTTATTTGCCCTGTGGTTGCACCAGTCTACACTTCCATTGATAGTAGAAAAATATTCCCTTTTCCCACATTCCTGCTGTTAACATTTGTTACTGGTTGATTTTTATCTTAATACCTATCTTTCTGCAGAGATGGAATCTCAGCATTGTTTTAATTTGCATCTCTTGAATGAACACTGATGTTGAACACTTTCCATACATTTATTTGCTATTTCTACTGCATTATCTGAGAAATGTGTATTCATCTCAGACACCCATACTCATTAAAAAAAAAATCTCTACGGAAAATTGGAATCACTGGTCATCATCTCAATCTGACAAAAGTCATCTGATAAACGAATAGCCAGCATCATACTAAATGCACAAAAACTGAAAGCGTTCACTCTAATATCAGCAAGAAGACAAGGATATCCACTATCATCACTCCTATTTAATATGGTTCTGGAAACATTAGCCAGAGCAATTAAACAAGAGAAAAAATAAAAGGAGTGAGAATAGGAAAGGAAAAATCTAACTTATCATTATTGGCAGATTACATGATACTCTTTACACAGAAGACCCAAGAAACTCCAACAAAAGACATGTAAATATAATAACCAAATTCAGTAGTGTATCTAGATTCAAAGTCAACACTCCAAAATCAATAGTGTTTCTGTACACAAATAAACTCATTGAGGGAGAAATTAGGGAAACAGTACCTTTCACAATCATATCAATAAAAGGAAATACCTAGTAATCACTATAATAAAGAAAGTAAAAGATCTATACACTACAGTACTCTAAGAAAGAAATTAAAGAGGATAACATAAAAAGCAAAGATATCCCTTGCTCTCGGTAGGAAGAACCAATATAGTAAAAAAAAAAAAAAAAGGTCGTACTCCCGAACTTGTTATACAGATTTAATACTATCCCAATCAAAATGTCACTACCATAATACAAGAAAACAATCCTGAATATCATTTGGAACCAGAAGAGACCTAGAAGAGCAAAAGTAATACTGGGCAACAGATTCAAGTCAGAAGGTATCACAATTGCTGATCTGAAGATAGACTACACAGTTGTGATAAAAACAGCATTGTGCTGCTAAAAAATAAAAAGAGGATCAATGAAGCAGATTAAAAGATGCAAAATAAATTTTTAAAAGTACTATATTTCTTTTTTAAAATTCTATTTTTTCTGAAAAAAATAAAATATTTTACAAAATAGAAATGACATAGGCACAAGAGAAAATTTAGTTAGGGATGGTTAGTGGTTGCCCCCTTTAAAACGCATGCATCTCTCACTTTACTAAGAGGCCTACAGAGATTTGAGTTTGAGATTCCAGGACCATGTGATGTGAAGAAAAACATGCATACAAAACAGCCATAACACAGTACAAGATAACAGATGATGATGAGGATGACAGAGTAGCTCACTGGGAGTTAGTAAAAAAATTTCAAAAGACATTTTTGTCTTGAGATAGATCTTTAGGAAGTACAATCTTTCAAGAAGAGACAGAGAGAAGAAATCCAGGTGACAAGCAAAGTGCACTACTATTGTTAAACTATTAACCAGTATAATCTCAGCTTCTATCATAATACCTAAAATTTTGTAGATAACCATTAAATGATTTGCAAAAGATAATAAAGTAATAAAGAGTGTATCTGAAGGAGATATCCTGGCACTGAGACTCAGGAAAAAAAGCAAGCAAAAATAACCAAGACAGAACTAGAAGCTATTAGCATACTGTGTATTTGGTAAGAGCTTATGATGTCAAAACTCATTATGTACGCCAAGAGAAGTTAGTTTTACCTAGGCCAGATGAGGAACACAGTGAACAGAGAATATACATTTTCTTTAGAGGAGGGAGAGTAGTAGTCCAGTAAGTCCAGCAATTACTGTCAGGAAAGAGAAACTGGAATTTTACAGTTTTAAACCTGATTTTAAAAATGTTTACACTCAGTAAAGCCCCAGGCAAACTGACACTGCTATGGCCTGAACTTTGCTTCTCCCAAATTCCACATGTTGAAGCCTTCATCTCAGTGTGTGATAGTATTTGGAAAAAGGGCCTTAATGGAAGCACAATTAGGTTAAATGAAACCATAGGATAGTTTTCTGATCTGAAATAATTATAAGAGGAAACCTCAGAGCTGGGTTTTTTTCTGTCTCTCTGTCTCTGTTTCCCTCCAGTTATGCAAAGAAGATTATGTGTGTATGTATCAAGAAGACAGCCATCTGGAAGTCAGGAAAAGGCTTACCTTAGTTACTTTTCTCCTTGCTGAGACAAAATACCCAATGCCCAAAGTTAAAGGACAGTAGGTTTATTTTATCTCATAGTCTGTAGAGGTTTCAGTCTATAGACATCTATTAGCCTTCTTTCTCTCTCTTACATTTTACACAGGCTACCTGCCATACAGTGGATGTAGCACTCACACCCTTAATTCTATCTAGAACTATGCCAAACCATTTAAATAATTGATTTAGTAATCACACGCCCTTCATCCAAACACTACATACTCTAGACGTAGCCACCTCTGAAAAGCCCCACCTATGACTTTATAAGGCTTTGTGGGGACATCAGACACTAACGTAACAAGCCCTTACAAGAATCCGACCATGCTTTCACTTTACTTCAGTCTTCCAGCCTTTAGAGCTGCAAATAAATAGTTTTCTATTGTTTAAGGAACAAAATCATGAGCCAAATATGGTAATGAATACTAGTAATCCCTTGAAATGAATTTGAGGCCAGCAAGGGCTACATAGAATTGAAGGCCAGCCTGAAATACATAGCTAGACACTATCTCAAAAAAAGAAAAGGAGCTCAGCAATATTGTAGCACTATTATTTTAATAAATTAATTACAAAGATTTTATTGCTATTACAAATACCACCAGAGTTAAAAAATACCCTAAATGACAATCAGCAGAAGGCTTACTTAAAAATTCATGACTTATCCATATACTGAAAAAATCTATGTAGTCACACAAAACAATGAGGCAACTTTAATATGTGGTGTATGCTAGATAAATAAGGTGCATGTTTAAATTTTTTTAAAAGTATTACAGTAAAAGTCACAGTGCCATTAATCTCCCTCAAAATACTACTCCTGGCTTTGAACACACCCATTTGATCATTCCTGCCACTTGCTGAAGTAGTTCTAGAGGCCTTTTTGGCAAGTGTCTTTAGTTGACCTGTTATGTCAGCCTCCATGTCCTGAATCATTTCAAAATATTTACATTTTACAATAATTTTTATTTTGGGGAACAACTAGAATTTATATGGTACATGATTTGGTGAATGAGGTGGGTGAAGACATACTATAATATTTTTATTTGACAGGGATTTCCATAAATGTTTTGAATCAAGTCAGATATCCACAAACTTCAGAAAATGGTAAAAATAAGTGGATAAGTGCACTCAAAGCAAAAGAAAGTATTTTGAGGGTGGTTAATAGTAATGTGTCTTTTATTACAAAAAATATTCAAACATTTAAACACATACCATAATTTTTTTATCAGTTTGGGTATGGAAGTATCTCCAAAGTATACATTTAAGCTGATAAAGCAATTGTAGAACACTGTGAAGAATGTGTTAGCATTTGTGCATACCAGGTAAGAGGGAGAAAAATACAGGATTTATTAATTGGTATACAACATATATCCCTGAAAAGATTCCTAATAAGCTGACAACTTTAATGGCTATTTGTGAGGCAAAATGGGTGACTAGGTGAAAAAATTATGTGGGAGAAGTCTCACTCTATAACCTTTCATAGAGCTCATTTTGGCAGCATATATACTAAAATATACCCTTTCATATATTTAAGTCACATGGAATATATCACTAACTTAAAATACATTTTAAAATTAATTATAACCAGGCATGATAGCACACATTTGTAATCCCACCAATGAATGGCATGAGAATAGCTGCAAATTGTAGGGCAGCCTGGAATACATAGAGTTCAAGGGCATCACAAACTGTACACTGCGATCTTGTCTCAATAAAAAAAAATGAGTTTTAAAATTTTAGAGGAAACAGCTAGGCATGGTAGTGCATGCCTACAATCACAGCACTTGCAAAGCTGAGGCAGGAAGAACCTACCAAGTGTCTGTGGCCAGACTTGTCTATGCATTAAGTTCAAGGGTATCCTGAACTATATAGTGAAAACTTGTGTTAAAAAACAGAAAGAAGGGCCAGCCAAATAGCTCAGTAGATTAAAGCACTTGCAAGCAGGTGCAGGGGTCAGGGGTTCAATCCCCAGGCCTCTGGTGCAGACCCCGCTTCCGGGGCATGCTGAGATGGCAATTGAGGCTGGGTGTGGTGGCACACACCTGTAATCTCAGCTCTTGGGAAACTGTAAACAGGTACAATCTAGTAGTGAGATCCTGAACACCCTGTAGACCCTTCCTTAAAATACTGGAAAAAAAAAACTGAAAGAGAAAAATTTTAGAAGAAACAAAATACAAATGTTGGCTTAATTTGTTCTATATGCTAATTATTTTCACTTCTGATATAAATTCATCTGTCAAACACTGGGTCCAAAGGTTTACTTACCAAAAATTATCATATTATTCTGGAGATGAGTAACCAGAAGCTAGATAACACTGAGTTGAGGATAATAAATGATTAGAAATCTGATTTCTAGCTATTAAGCTTAATTTAAAAATTAGTACATAAAAATCAGAAATAAAACCAAACATAGTCACATATGTTCTTCAGTCAACAAATGAGCTCAACACTACAAAGCTTATTTACAGTCTACTTAGGAATTAGACGTCAGTTTTACAAGATGATCACTTAGGTCAATTATCCCAACTAAACTTTGCTTTATTTACAAAAACATGGTATCACAGAAGTAGACCCTAGAAGATAGTCTACAAAATGTGTACCAAATGTTTATGTGGAAAAGTAATCAGTTAAGTGTTATGAAGACACAATGGCATTAGATGTCATGAAGAACCTCTAACTCTGAAAAAAAGTAAAGACTTTGATTCAGCATGTGCAGGACACATAATAACCCAATTTTCAGAAAATATAAGGCAACTTACATACTGAAAAGAGTATTTCTAAATCCAAGGATGAGGGATGGTTCTATAGAAGTGACATTTAAATTGAGACTAATGATGGGAGAAATACTAAAATTACTGTGCAAGAAAAATCATGAAAATAAGCATATTATAAAGCAGTGTATTCATAAGTATAAACTACGTAGGCCATATAACCATCTCTAAAGAAGAGTCAAAGAAAGACATGCCATGGAGGCTAGAGACAAAATTAGATCTTAAAGAAAAATTAGTATTTAGACAGGAAGGTAAAGAAGATACTTAAATAGAAAATTACATTTAAAATATTTCTTATGCCTGACATACATGTGAACATTTTTTGCTAAATGAATTACATGTCCAAAGGAAATCTTTTCACTTAACTAATTAAGCATGATCATAAACTACAAATGATTCAGGACAAAGGAGAATACATAAATGTATCAAATAATGATAATGTCACTGCCAGAATGAGAAAAGATGAGTGATTGATGATTCCTACCAGTAGACAAAGACAATCTTAAAAGATAATTGATAACTTGACTAGGCTTGATACCTTGATTTGTGGAATTCAAACAGCTAATCCACTAAGAATCCCATGTTGGAAATGCATGTAATAGAACAATGAGGGTGGCAATGGTGACCTAGCGCTCCACACCCCACTTTTCTTTCCAATGCATGCTGAAATCACAAGCAACAAATATCTGTAACTCCCTAGTGCTCTGAAGTAGAGTCATTCACTTACTTAATCTTGAGAATGGACTAGATAGCCATATTTCTCATTTCTATTTTCAAGTTATATTTCTGCTCTTATATTTTCTACCCGTCTGCCCTCTAAACTAATCTGGAGACACTGTTCCCAACCCATTCTCAGGGCCTTCAACAGTTATCAAAGATTACCATTTCTCTCATAAGTAGTCTCCCAATACTCTGAAGATTGAGATGATTAGGTCATTTATGAGTCACTGATTTATGTTATATAAAGGTTCTGTCAGTTATATCCTCCTAGTTAAGTTGTCCAAATAATTAGAGGAAAAGGAAGTTATTAGCTTTTTTATTAGAGGTGATTAAGTCCACTGGGAAAAATGTTAAATTAGAAGCAAATAAAATCTATGCTGTAGCCTATCAGTATTTAGACAAGCTAATTTGATTTATCAGATTTCCTTTCACTTTATGTGGAAGGAATTTTAAGCACATCAAAGTACTACTAATTCTATCAGCAGTGTTCCTGAGAAAGAGTTCCAAACTGAGTAGGAAAAGGAAATGAAACTAAGATTATGACAGCAGTCTCTATCAAATACATTATCACATGTCAGCTACCCGAATATTTTTAAGATACAATTATTAATCTGCATTCCACAAATGGGGAAAGGCAATGCCTCAGTTAATTGTTAGCAATATCATTTCAAAGCAGATCTTTGCGTTACCACAAACCATCAGAGTCACCACCAGTTTAAAAACCAAACTTTGAGATTATTCTCTTTGCCCAGTCATTATTACACTGGATGACACGAAAAAGCTTAATAATTGTTTTTCTTTATGATGAATTCATTGCCAAAAGTAATAAGAGATTGCCTTCGCCACCTGATGTGATTTCCTTTCCCCCACATTTACTTTCCTCCACAAAGGACAGCTCCACTAAGAGGTACCAAGTGCACTAGCTCCAGCAATCACAGTAACTCGGCCCAACCTTTGCTTACACAGAGAACTGAAGGGCCTAGTTAGGGCCTTGGATTGGGTTTCTTCCTACAGCTAAACTAAGCTCCTCTTTAAAGAACTGGTAAACTCAAAGCAGCTCCTCCCTGTGGCTCCTTCCAGTATCTCATGATCCTACTAATTTCCAATAACCTAGGCTCCCACCTGTACCTCCGCCCTCTTTCTAGAAGCATCTCTGTGGGTAAATGGCCTGCTAAATCTTGTCATCTGGCTGCGACTTTGTGTAAGTTTAAGTCAGACACAAACCTCACCACATAAGTATTGAGAGCACTGACCCAGGGTGGAATAAACTATCCATCTATTTTTTAATCTCTTTCACTTCTTCAAGAAACCTCAAAACAAGTCCTTCCTCCCTTTCTTAGTCCCTTTTGACTCAATCTTTAAGGAGGTCATTTTCCCCTGAGCTTCATATTTTGAGTGTTTTTATCCTTCTGCTCCACCCTCCCTTTGCTAAAGCTGAAAATAAGTGTGTGTGTGTGTGTGTGTGTGTGTGTGTGTGCGCGCGCGCGTGTGTGTAGGGGGGTAACCTAGGCAGAGACAAGAATGGGTGGATTCTAATCTCGGTGTCACTTACCGCCCTTGTCTCTAGCTGAGGACTCCTGAAGTGTCTGAAGCTCACGCGGTCCTGCTGTAGGCTCATACTCCTGAGCTGATCGCTAGACAGCTGTTCCACTCACACCCCCACCCGTCCCTGTCTTGACTGCGTGCCAGGCTACGTTCTCTTCTCGGGTTTCTCTTTCGCGGCCCCGCACCTTCCCTTTTTCTTCCGGCTGGAAAATGGGGAAGAAGGAGAAAAGAGAGTCTCTTCAGACTCAGCTGGCCCACCCTCAGAACAAGAAAACAAAGCTCTCTATCATCCAATCCAAAAATTAGGACCCGCAGAGACGACTTCCTAAAAAGAAACCTCCCCCTGAAGTCTTTCCCCAGCTAAAAATGAAGTGGGTTCGCCTGGTTGATGAAGCAACGCTGAAGAGCCTCCGTTCCCCTTTTACCTTCACTAATTCAGTTCCGGCCAAGCCCACTTTTCACCCAGCCTCTTAACTCTGCACACCCTTGAAAAGAAGGTCGGCGGCGAGGGCTAAGAAAACCGCCAAGAACCTGAAAACACTACTGAGCACAAAGTTGAGGCAGAGAAGAAATCATTCAAGATAGGAGCCCAAGACGAGACATCAGCAGGATCCCTCCAAATCCGCCTTTGCAGCCCCACACCCCAGCTCCTTCCTAAAAGGAAAGAAGGGAGGAGAAAATGCCTACGATTGGTCGAAACACTTAGGAGAACGCCAGCCTAGGGCAAGAGCTTCAAGGAAAAACAGCAGCAAGTCTTTGCGCGTCCTCTAGGGCGGGGTTTCTTGGAGGCTCCGAGCTGTCCCACACAGGTCAGAACGTGAGGTGCTCCCTCTAGGCAACCTCTGTGCGTGGGGTGATTTCGTCTTCTTCCGCCCAGGCTGGGCCAGAAGAGAGGTGTTACTACAGTGAGGACTCCACCTTGGGTGGAGTTCCTTAAAAGCACCTGGGGCCTTTGAAACAGAAAGCAAACTAGGAAGAGGTGGAGAAGGGTGGGGCTAAGAAGGGAAAAGGAGAAGAAAGAGAGTGGGGCGGGGCCCAGGGCTATGAGAGCTGGCCTCGCCCCTGGCGGCGGTTTCCCTCTGTCTCCAGTAGCAGCAGGCACAATTGCAATCAATTTCGGGTTTTTATTTTTTAATCTGTCAGAGAAAAAGGCTTGATCACCTATCTGTGCTCACTCTATAGAGAAGGGTGAAAACAGTGAGGATCGTGGCTGGGGCGTGTACAGAAGAAAAGCAATGAGAAAACGGGCAAGGATAAAGCTGGCATGTAGAAGCAATATTTCCCCTCCTAGCTTACCATAGTTACATGTGACACCAGCAAAGGCATCTAGGACTGGCGTGTTCTGGGAGGAGGCTAAAAGGAAGAGATTGGGGCTGGGTAATTTTTCAAGCAAGAATAATGGAAGGAGGTGATGGTGAAGAAGTGGGTGGAAAAGGAGGAATTGAAGATGAATTGAAAATACTTTATTATGTGACACCGTAGGATATTTAAGAAAGGTTTTCTCACTTTCCCAGATATCAGCTCTAAGAATAAAATTATCAACCCCTTGAGATTAGCCTTTTAGACAGATAGTGGCTAAGATCCCCGTAGAGCTGAATCCACAAAGTGGAAGCTGTGGACCCAGGATTTCTTGCACATATCTAGTTCATTTTAATTGAAGATCAGAAAGTCACCCTCAACCAAGTGTTCTTTTTTAGAGCCTCTTCCTTAGCACAACCCTTTTAAAGTGGAGGAAATAGAGGATAGATGAGAAAAAAAAAAAAAACAAGTTGGGAGGGAGCAGGGAAGTAGAAGAAATAATAATGCCTGACATCTAATATAAGCAATGCAGTGGGCCAGATGTTTTTCCACTCTTCGTATCTCTGATTATTCCTAGTAAGAAATCTGAAAATTATATATTATTGTATACTCTCTTGTGCCCCTTTTTATAAAATAATGAAAAAAATTTTAGAGTCATTCACCAGGATTTCCCAATAGGTATGTTCAGTTACCTAATTAGTATTTCTACCTGAATGCTTTCTAAGTATTTTAGATTCCCACAAACACACCCTCTTCTTCCTCTACCACCATGAATCTTAACATTCTAGGGAGCAGCTTCTTCTTCTTTACTTCAGCAAATTCCTGAGAATCCTAGGCTCTTTCTATGCCTGAATAACTACTTTCTCCATCTGAAATGGCCAAAATACTTTGTTCACCTTGAAAGGATTAACTCTAAGTCATACTCCCTCTCATTTAATTCCTTTAGGCAAAACTGCACACTTATTTAATTCCTTTAGGCAAAACTGGACACTGTTGCCTCTGTCCTTTCTCCATCTCAGGGCACATGGTTGTTGCTATAATTGCCTTCCTTTATTAGACTACAAAGTCCTTGAGGTTAGGTATGAAATGTTATAATTTCTATAATTTGCATGGCAGATATTATTGCTGTTAAGAGCAATAGTAACTGTTATGTATTAACTATATGCCATGCTCTGTTGTCAATCTCATATATATTATCAGCTCTTTCTGAAAATTTTGTGGGCAAGTATTATTGCTATGATGGTTTTACAAATGAGAAAACCAAGAAGCAGATAAAACAGCATCCTTATATATATGCTGCATGGAACAATGTTCTTCTAGCAGAAGTACTACAAAGAACTCTCTATTTCCCAATACCATACCTCTCTCTGATCACTGGCTCACCCATGCTTACTGCAAAAAGGTAAGATATATTAATATAGGAACCATATAGATAAGTATACACAACTCTACGTATTTCTTTAAAAAGAATCGCTTTATCTCTTGGAACTTCAATTTCTTAATGTATAAAATTTGGGGAATACTACTCAATACACAATTTTCACTATTCCAACCAAGGTTATTTTCAGTAATAGTGGAAATTTGTAAATTCAAGTGTGTGAAAGGTATTGGATTGTTATATCAAAAATAAATGTATGTTTGTGATATGCAGAAGAGGATGTGTAGATAAGTAGTAAAATTTAGATTAGACACTGCAATTCCCTATCTAGGCTGGGTGCATCATGTGTCAGTTTGGAAATGTTTTTGAAGACAATCTATCATTTTTAAGGTAGCTAAACATTTTATATATCTTTAAACATTTTTCTGGTTAAGTAGTTTATTTAACCTTTTTTTGGTCGGATTCCACATTTCTGTATAGAAAACATGATGTCAGATAACAAATGTAGGTTTTAAGATGAATTATTGCACCTCAGCAGAAACAAATTTGAAATTCTTTACCATGAAATATTTCATCCATTTCTCCAATGTCAAGACCAATGGAACGTAATAGGGGAGCGAATGAAAACATCTATTGTCTCCAAGAGATTCTAGTGCAGAAGCCCTTGGTTTCATAACACTCAGTCTATTTTAATTAGATTACTATAATTTCTCTGAGTCTTTTAGAAATGTCTTCTTTCTCAATCAAATTAGGATTTAAATGATTTAAGGAATTACATACCTCATGACCACCATTAGTGGCAAAGGCAGATTTTTTTTTCTTTTTTTTTTGTCTTTTATAACCAACATGTGGTTAAATTATCTATGTCAGATGAAAGTTTGTGAAGGAGAGAAACATAACTGGAAATTGTGATCAGTTTCCTTCTCCTAGGAAGCACCACAAGCTCTCTTGGTTTTAGCTGGTTTAAGAAATAAAAGCCAAAGAACAGACAGCAATATCTTCAACCCCTTCCATTCCACTCCAAACCTAAGAAGACTGACTACTTGAAGCTTCATGCTGTATTTTCCATTATATATCTCAAAAATCAGACAAAGGGCCAGCCGCATAGCTCAGTGGCACAAGCACCTGCCTTGGAGGTGTGAGGTCCTGAGTTCAATTTCTGGTACCAATGAAAGAGAAAAACAATCAGATGAAGAAGATAAGAATCAAATTTTGTGTTGAACCCAATGAGAGATAGTTGGAAATATGTAGACATTGTGTCAAGGCTCATAAAGTGTAGCTATTTTCCTCTACCTCTTCATCCTTATACCTGTTCTTTTTCTCATGAACGCCAACTTATAAACTGCCAAGGCAGAGTCCAAAGCTGAGTGCTAGAGGGAAGGGCAGACTCCACCCTTCCAGCTCCAGGAAAATGACAATAATTTTTAAAATCATCCTTCACAATATCATCCAAAAAATGAAATATGTAGGAATCAATCTAACAAAGAAATCAAAATTGAATTTTATTATTATTATTATTATTATTATTATTATTATTATTATTATTTAGTTACATTGAAAATTTTAACACTCTGAAAAAGAAGACTGAAGAGGCTATCAGAAAATGAAAAGATATTCCCTGCTCATAGATATGAAAAAAACAACACTGTAAAAATGAGCATGCTTCCAAAATTGTTATACTGATTTAATGCAATCCCTATTAAAATATCATCAGAATAACCCACAGATCTGGAGAAAACATTCCTAAAATTCATTTGGAAACAGAAGAGACCCAGAATTGCAAAGGTAATCATGGTCAACAAAGGCAAGGCAGGTGGCTTCTCAATCCCTGACCTGAAATGATACTACAAAGATACTGTGATAAAATTATCATGGTAAAGGCAAAAAAATTGTCCTAAGGATTGATGAAACAGATGAAATATTGACACCACTACAAACACACTCAAGCCCCTTATCTTTGACAAAGAAGTCAAACAGGTTCACTGGAAGAAAGATAACCTCTTTAAATAATGGTGTGGAAAAAAATGGCTTTTCCAATACCAAAGACTAAATCTAGATTCATGTCTATAACAACACACTAAAGTCAAAATGGATCAATGACTTAAATATTAAAACTAAAACACTATATTAAAACTAAAACACTAAATCTACCAGAATGGAAATTCAGTAGAAATCTACAAGTTTTAAGGTAGGCAGAGAGTTCAAAAACAGAAAACAAACTGAATAGGAAGCACTTCAAAGAATCAACAACTGGGATCTCATCTCATTGAAGGGTTTCTACACAATTTGGGAGGGAATGTAAATGGCAATGAAACCAGATTAGACCCACTTATTTGAACAAGTATCAGATCTGCCTCCAAATGTTTTATATCTTTCAGAGAGCCAGTGTTTAATGCTATCTTTCAATGACATTGCTCCCACACCTTCCAGGGTTAACAGCAGGTGGCATTTGACCTGATAATTAAATTCCTTTTTGTAGTTGCCCTGTAATTACTTACTTCGCATTTATTTTCTGGTCTGTATTGATTCCTTTATTAATAGCAAAAATTATAATTTTATTTCCTTTATTTTTTCAATTTTAATTTCTTTTTTATCATAATTTTTATTCATTTTAATGAGAAAAAAAGATAAAATAGCAATGAAACAGTTTCAAAAAAAACTATAATTTTATAATGATGTCTTACCTTGGCTATTCCTTTTCAAAAATGGGATATATGCAACATATTTTAGTGTCATGTTAGGGGTTAGTATATGAAATTATTGAAATAATTTCAATAATTCATGAGGAATTATTGATAATAACCAATAGTGTAAAATGAATAGAAATCTAAATCTTCTCTTTTCATAAATATTTGAATCAGATATTCTTCCTGGAGAAGTGAGACTAAGGCCAAAATTCTCAGAAACATTTATTCAAAATCCAGAACAGTAAGGATATATGAATTTTCCATGAGGTAACTAGAAACAGCTGCCTTTTTGTCTAATGAAACCCTTAGTCAAAATGAGTCATTGTGTAATTCTGCACTTCTCTGTTGGTTCGAGGTGACCTTGTTCTTATGTCGTCACATTTTATTACTTGAGTTCATTTTTGGTACTCCTTTTGCATTCAGAAATTGTTTTACATTTTGCATGTCTTATTGAGATGTTGTTCATTACTTTTGTGAGTGCTTATCTAATTTCTAGGACATTTACTTTTCATGTCTATGATGCACAGGATAATGGAAGAACATTGTCAGTGGTTTAGAGTATCCTAAATTGTTATGTATTTCCAAATCTGCTGAGTTGTGTATTGATGAGATTCCATATGTTTTCATGAGAACTGGAAATGCACCTAGATGGAGCCTTCCTCAGTTGACATGCTATAAGTAGCTTCTTTTCCCTTGGTTAAAGTAATTCTTATACAGCTTTCACTTCTGCTTTCTTTACAGAATTAAAACAGTTTTGTTCTGAAAAACAATAAGTTATCAACAAAGTGAAAAGAAATCCACAAATTGGGAAATTCAACCAACAGTCCCTCAGACCAGGTTTTTCTATCTGTAATACATAAAGAACTAAAAAAAAATCAAGGCCCCCAAATTCAAAGACCAAATCCATAAATAGACATCTGAGATGCATAAATATTTCTCAGATGAAGAAATACAAAATGAAAATAAATATATGAAAGTGTTCAACATCATTAGTCATGTAAGAAGTGCAAATTAAAACAATAATGAGATTCTATCTCACCACATGGGCAAAGTCAACACCCAAAAGTTAATAGCATTCCTCTACACAGATAACAAACTCACTGAGAGAGAAATTAGAGAAATAACCTTCACAGCAGCATCAAAGTATTGAAATACTTAGGAATTAATCTTGTTAGCAGGGAAGTAAAAGGTCTAAACAATGAAAATTGCAATACTCTGAAAAAAGAGATCAAAGAGGAGTTCAGAAAATGGAAAAATGTTTCTTGCTCCTGGTTAGGAAGAAGCAACATTGTACGAGTGTTCATACTCCCAGCAGTGTTATGTAGATGTGATGCAATCCCTATCAAAATGCAGCATTATTTTTTATTTTCTCTGTTTTTTGTTTTATTTTGGTTTCATTTTGTTTGTTTGTTTGCTTGTTTGTACTCCTGGGCCTCTTGTCCTCCACCCGTGCCCACTAGACCCTGTTTGCATTGACTGACCAGAGTCCCCAAATTCTCTGCTGCGAGCCCACCCGGACCACCCAGACCTCAGTTTCTATTCTTTGAAAACTCTAAGAATATGTCCCTGCATCAGTTTTTACTAGAGCCAATCACCTGCCATGCCTGGAACAGGGTTTGTGCCTAGATTGCCCTTAGCCCTAATAATCATGAAATTCACATCTATAAGAAGAATGGGAGCCAGTGGGTGAAAGCTCATGAACTCAAGGATCACAAGGGACACATCTCAGGAATTAGGAGGTAGCTCAGCAGCCTAAGCCCCTGCCTGGCAAGCACAAGAACCCAGGTTCGATCCCTGGTCCCCACACTGTGTCTCCCAGGCCGGCTGTGCTAGCCATGGAAACTAGGCATGGTGGCACACACCTGTAATCCCAGGATCACAAGTTCGAAGCTGTATAGTAAAACCCTGTACCAAATAAATAATAAATAAAACTTAAAAATAAAGCATTTTACTTTGAAAAAAAACTCTACTCCTGCATTGTGGTAGCCTGTTTTCTTCAAGTCAGTATAGTAACACAGACATAGTTCAAGAAGCCTACTGTGGAACCATAATGACAGGATATTTATTTCTCACATGAGGTCCGCAGAGGATTTAAAAGAATACAGCAGCCAAACATGATGTCCCATGCATGGAATCTCAGCATTCAGGAGGCTGAGGCAGAAGGATCACTGTGAGTTAAAGGCAAGACAACTGAAAAATGAGACCCTGTCTCAAAAAAAAAAAAAAAAAAAGAATACAGCAGGCAGGAATATTAACCTTCCTAAAGTGAGGTAATGGTTCAATTAGGATAATCTTTCCCCAGCGTCCTAACCCTGTCCCCGGGGTGCGATGAGGCAGCACATGAGACTGGGCATGGTGGTGCGTGCCTGTAATCCCAGCTTTTGGGAGACTGAACACAGGCAGATCACTCCGAGTCTGATCTATGTAGTGAGACCCTGTAGACCCTATAGATCCTGCCCTAAATACAAAAAAAGAATAATATTCTAACTAGTTAATTAGCATGTCATGGGCATATAGTTGATAATGATTGTGTACATGGTGAAAACACACAGCTGAAATACTCAGTACTGTGTGAAAATGCAGAGTGATTATACACAAACATGTTGAAAAACAAAACTTTAAACCATATATTTTACCAAGACTTCATCACTCAATCACAGAATGTTGGTACAGGAAGGCCTAAAGATTTTATTTTTAAATGTGTCATGTATACTAGTAGTAGTAAGAAAGATTATATTATGCAATACATAGATTAATGTTTTCTAATAGTACTTATTTACTTTATAGTAAACTAATGATAAAGAGTAAATATGGCATTGCATTTATGATTGAGCTATTTTAACGACACTTCTTTAATAAAAGCAGTTTACTTACACAAATATACCAAGTAAGGCCTGGCCTGACAACTCAGTGGACTAAAGTGCCTGCTTAGGCAGAGTGCAGGGGCCAGAGTTCATCCCCAACCTGCCCTGCCAGCCTCGCCTGCAGGGCACGCTGAGCTGGCAACTGAAACTGGACGTGGTGGTGGGCGCCTGTAATCCTAGAGCTTGAGAGGCTAAAAATAGGAGAATCACTACAAGTCCAATCTACATAATGAGTCACTGTTGACCCTGTAGACCCTGTCCTAAATATAGAAAAATATATATATATAACAAGCAAATAATGGTACAGATAGTTTTCAGTTATGGTCAAAATTATGAAAGTGAAATATAGTTGAACTTTAGCAAAACCAGTGTTAATATGATTTTCCTCTCAATTCAAATGCTTCTACATCAGAGTGCCAATGTCTGGGGGCCAGGGACATAGCTCAGTAGAGTAAGCACTTGCCTGACAATCCAGAGTTCGGCCCAAAAACAAAACAAAAAAACCCACCAAAAACAAATGTTCCTACATTAGACACTTTGATTTAGAGGACAGTTTAACATCTAAATCCATAAATGCAAAGCCAAATTCTGTCCTCTTCCTATGCACAGAGGAGTATGCTTAATAAAACATGACATTTTTCTACTGAGCATAGGTAAAGTCTTCTAATGTTCCCCCCTTGAATCTTCTGTTGTATAAAAGGGGCCCACCTCTGGCTGGTTGTTGTTGTTTTTACACTGGAAAATTGATTCTATGGCCTGACCACTGAACTATATACCCAACTTTCTTTTTTCTTATAATAAGGCAAGGTCTCCATAAATTGCTACATGCTCTAGGCTGGACTTCAGTTATAGTGTTTATCTGGATGTGTCCCTAAAGCCACATGAGGTGGGCCTTTTCAGATGTGGCAGCATCTAGGATGTGTGATGTTGGGATTAAGGATATCACACACTGAGTATGGAGAGCATTAATCAAGAGGCTTATAGCTTGTACAGAATACTAATGAACAGAAAGATGCTGTTGCAGCTTGCCGCTCACTGCCCTGTGCCTACTGCCTTCTATCTGCCCCTCACAGTATGCACTATTTCTCCTATGTGATCCCCCTTTGCCTTGTCAACCTGCCTTGGAACAAGCAAACTATGTTCTGACACCTCTACAAACTATTAACTAAATAATCCTTTCCTCCCGTAACTTAGGGTTATGAGGTAGTTTGCCTCAGCAATGAGAAAATTAAATAAGACAGATTTTGATAACTAATAGTAGGGCTATTTCTGTGACACAGCCTGATCATGTGGTTGAGGAGCCTTTAGAACTGGATTGTGGAAAGTGTTTGTAAAGGTTTACTATGTTTCTGCCACAGCCTCCCAGAGTGCTGTATTACACTTCTATATGAGAAAGCCTGACTAATTCTGGATTTTGTGACATACCTCTTTCTTAGGATGTACTATATTATAATATCCTTATCATTTTTACATCAATCTTACAAAGTTGACTGGTAGCTATTAATGATAAAGATAGTAATCATCAATAATTTAATCATCTTTATGTTTTGCACTCTGAGCATAGGGCCAGTTATATAAGAAGTACCACAAAATGTATTTTGGATGAAATAATTTAGAGTTCAAAGTAATGGAGGATGTTAATAATGGCCTCAAAAATTTATAAACCATCTGACATTACACATGGGAGTAACATTTATCTCAATTATCTCAAGTATAGTCTCAATTTGTATCCACTTACCTACACATATCAAGCATTTATTCTTTATGGCCAAACAACACTCCATGATATAAAAAACACAAAATATTTTTGGAATTTTGTTTTGTTCATTTTTGCTTGCTTGTTTTGGGTAAAACAAAAGAAACTCAAGTCCTCACACTCACTGGGCAGTTGCTGTTATAATGAGCTAAATCCAACAACACAAAAAAATATCAATTCATTGAATGATGTACATTTCAGTTTCCAAGATATAGATACTACAAAATGTGCTACTATAAAAATGGGTGCATAAAAATTACATGTATTTACTCAGAAATTTAGAAATCTACCCATATACAACACTGTAGCAGGACAGACCTATGACTTTTTTATTGACTCTTGTTTTCTTTTATCACATTTTTCTAAACAAACATTTATTTGAGAGAGATTATAGAAATAATTGATAAGACATTAGAATCAGTACACATTTAGAATACCAGAATGACAGGCATTCCAAAAATGGCCCTAGTATTATACATTACTATCCTCAGTGCAGTTGCTTAGTTCACAGGTATCAGCATATATAGTTAGTCAGAGTGAGAATCCTGCCAAATAACTGTTAGTTTCAAAAACCTGATGGTGATTCTTAGGGCCATTGCCTTAACCATCTTGTGTACACAAATGTATGATTTGCCTCTGCCATGTTTCCCAGCTTTTCTCCATGCCCTTTCTGTATTGTTTAATCCTTAAATTCTCACTTTTTATTTAGTTGTGTTATACCTTTCAATATTTATTTCTTCTTTTGAGTTATTACATTAGGGAGACTATTTGATATTTACACATGTGGGTTTGGTTTATTTCCCTTATGAGAGTATCTTCAAGTGGCATCAACATAGATATAAAGCTTCAAGTTTATCATTCTTTATACTTGAATAATACTCCATTATATAAAAATAACACATCTTTTACATCCATTCCTGAGGTGAGGGGTATTTTGGTTGCTTCCAAGATTTGGCCATCACAAATTGTGCTGCTATAAACATAGGTGCACATATATCACTATGATATGAAGTTTTCAGTACTTTTGGGAAAATTCCCTATAGAGGAATAGATGGTCTGAATGGGGTTTTCAGTCCTAGTTCTTTAAGAGGTCTCCTCACTGATTTCCATAATGGTTGCACCAGTCTATATTCCCAACAGCAGTGGAGAAGGGTTCTTTTTTCCCCACAGCCTCTCCAACATTTGTTGTTGGCTGATTTCTATGTGAGAGCCATTCTTGTGGGGTGAGATGGTATCACACTGTTGTTTTAATTTGCATTTCAGGCATGGCTAGTGGTGAGGAGTATTTTTTCATGTATTTATATGCTTCAAGAATTTCTTCCTCTGAGGTTTGTGTTCAACTCAGATGCACATTTCTGGATTGGGTCTTTAAATTTTGGAGCCCTAATGGTTTTTGGTTCTTTATAAATTCTACAGAGGTCCCAGCTGAGGCACAGCGTGAGTGAGACCCTCTTGCGCCACCTTGGGACGCCCCCCACCATGCCACAGCACCTCCCCACTCCGCCTGCCGAGTAGGAATTTCTGCCGAATTCCCCGAACCCCCAGACCCAGTCCTAGCCCAGGCCCGGTGAGTGTGTGGGAGAGCTTCCAGCTACTCTGCACCAGCAGGACCTACTACTGGTCCCAGCCCAGGCGCAGGAAGCGTGAGACCATCTTCCACCACCTTGGGACACCCCCCACCAATCTGCAGCAACACCCCCACCCCAAGAGCCAAGTATGAATATCTGCCTCGTTCCAGGAACCCCCAGACCGAGTCCTAGCCCAGGACTGGTGACTGTGTGGGAGAGCTTCAGGCTACCCCATGCTGGCTGGACCTAATACTGGTCCCAGCCCAGGCACAGCGTGCATGAGACTCACTTCGACCCCTTTGAGAAGCCCCCTACACTCCGCAGAACCTCCCCCATGCCGCCCGCAGAGTAAGAATTTCTGCCACATTCCATGAACCCCCAGACCCAGTCCTAGCACAGACCTGGTGAGTGTGTGGGAGAGCTGCTTCTCCCCCCTACTGCATCTTGTCCCCTCCAGGCTCAGCTCAGGCCTGGCATACAGGCATGGGGTGAAACCATGCAGCTGGAATCCCTGCAGAGAGTGTAGAGGATAGATCCACCCAGCTAGTCCAGGAGCAGAACATCTTGCCAAAAGGGCAAAACAGGTTCACCCTCAAGGGCAGCAGTGGGAAGGAGCTGAGCACACCAGCCAGACCCAAGCCAGACACAGCTGGATAAGTCCAAACTTTGTAGATCTGCACCTGAACTTCAGTACGTGCTAAGGTTATAACTGCAACAAAGATCTACAACAAAGGTCAGAAGACAAAGCTACACAAAATAACGAGAAGGAACAAAATGCAATCAGATCCCAAGCCCCAACATAACAAGTGCAGAGGACACTAACACAGAACAAATTGGGAATCACACAGCTGAAAGCAAGGCTTCTGAAATAAAGAAACAACAGCAGAAAACTATACAGGAACTAACGTTGGAAATAAAAAAAGAAATCCCTGAATTAATAACATCTGCAGTAAAGAATCAAATGTAGAAACACATGGAGAAAACAAATGCCCACCCAGAACAAGTGCAGAGGACACTAGCTCTGCTCAAATGTATGAATTAATAGCATCAATAGTAAATAAGTAACAGCACAAAGTTATAGAGGGACTCAGAGCGCACTTTTTTTGTGAAATAAAAAAAGAATTCTCAGAACTCATAACATCTGAAGTGAAGAAGCAACTACAGAAACATAGGGAGGAAAATCAATCTGAAAAATACACTCCAGTAAAAGAATTTATTACTGCTTCTAAAGAAGACAGTGATAAAAAAAAAAAATAGAAGAGATTAGAAAAAAGACGGACTCCTTGAATGAGCAATACAGGAAAGAAATAGATCACATGAAGCAGAGTCAAAGCGATATAGAGGAAATTAAACTCTCAATCACAAGCTTGCAAAACTGTTTAAGTGAAAGTGAAGACAGAGTTTCAGATCTTGAAGATGCTGGTGTAGCTAGTGAAAAGGTAAGAAAGGATTCTTAAAAACAACGAGGATGCAGGAAAGAATAATACATCACCAGAAAGATGATGTAAAGGTGAACAATGTGAGACTAATAGGCTTCAAGAAGAAAATAGGAGTCAATACAAATGACAATTAAAAAATATGGGCAGAAGAAATAGCAGAAAACTTCCCAATATAAGGAAACAATCTGACATTCAGGTAACCTAAACATACAGAACGACAAGTAACATCAATCCAATTAAAAACACACCGAGACATATAATAGTCAAGATCCCAGAAGCTCAGCACAAGAATAATATACTGAAAGCCGAGAACAGAGGAAGATATTATTCAAACGCAAAAATTTCAGAATTATGGCCGACTTCTCTTCACAAACGATGAAGGTAAGAAGAGCTTGGGGGAAAGTACTTCAAGTCCTCTACGATAACAAATTCCAACCCATACTACTATATTCTGCAAAACTCTTTCAAGTTTGATGGAGAATGAAATGACAAAGAACAGGTAAAGAATTTCGTGATGGAGACCCAGTCCTAGCCCAGGTCCGGTGAGTGTGCCGGAGAGCTTCCTGCTACCCTGCACTGGCAGGACCCATCACAGCCCAGGTGCAGCATGGGCCAGACCCTCTACAACCCCTTGTGCCGCACCCCACCACTCCGCAGCACCTCCACCAACCCGCCAGCAGAGTAGGAATTTCTGCCGCGTTCCGGGAACCCACAGACCCAGTCCTACCCACGTCCTGATGAGTGTGGGGGAGAGCTTCCTGCTACCCTGTGCCGGCGGGACCAGTCCCAGCCCAGGCACAGGATGGGCCAGACCCTCACACACCCCCTTGGGCCACATTCCACCACTCCGCAGCACCTCGCCCACACCGCCCAACAAGTAGGAATTTTGGCCGCTCCAGGAACCCCCAGACCCAGTTCTAGCCCAAGTCTGGTGAGTGTGTGGGAGAGCTTCCTCTTACCCCTACTTCACTTTGCCCCCTACAGGCACAGCTCAGGGCTGGCATACACGCCTGGGGTGTAACCCTGCAGCTGCAATCCCTGCAGAGAGTGTAGAGGATAGATCCACCCAGTTAGTCCAGGAGCAGAATATCTTGCCACACGGGCAAAACAGGTTCACCCTCAAGGGCAGCAGCGGGAAGGAGCTGAGCACAGCTGCCAGACAAAAGCCAGATGCAGCTGGATAAGTACAAACTTTATAGAGCTGCACCTGAACTTCAGTACGTGCGAAGGTTATAATTACAGCAAAGATTTACAACAAGGGTCAGAAGACAGTGATACACAAAACGATGAGAGTGAACAAAATGTAACCTCAGAATCGAAACCCAGCATTAAAAAGTGCAGAGGACACTAACAAGAAAAAATTGGAAATCGCAGAGCGGAAAGCAATGAATCAAAGGCTTCTGAAATAAAGAAACAGCTGCAGAAAGACATAGAGGACCTCAGATTGCAAATAAAAAAAGAAATCCCTGAATCAATAACATCTGCACTAAAGAATCAAATGCAGAAACATATGGAGGAAACCCAGTGCCCACCCAGTACAGGTGCGGAGGACACTAGCTCGGCTCAAATGCATGAATTAATAGAACAGCTAAAGAATTTCGTGATGACAAAGCCAACCTTACACAGGCTACTGAAAGATGTTCTAGAGAGGGACCAAAAGGATCAGAACTCCACGAATGAGATCAGAAGCAACCAACTAAATAGGATAAGCAATTAAACACAGGAGGAAAAAGGAGGAAACGACAACAGGTAAATAAAATTGCAAACATAAGTCAATGCATCTCAATTCAAACCATCTATGTAAATGGACTCAATTCAACAATTAAGAGAAAGAGACTGGCACAGTGGATTAGGAAACAAAATCAAACAATCTCCTGTATACAAGAAACATATTTCACTCATAAAGACATTCATAGGCTGAAAGTCAAAGGACAGAGAACAATACTACATGCCCCAGCACCTCAGAAAAAAGCAGGGATAGCAATTCTATTACCAGACAGTCTCAACTTCAAACCAACAATGATCAAGCGAAATAAAGAAGGCCACTATATACTGGCTTGGGGAAAAATTCAAGAGGAAGAGGTAACACTCATAAATATGTATGCACCAAACATGGGCACACCCAACTATATAAAGCAAATCTTAATGGACATGAAATATCTAATATCCAATACCACAATTTTAACAAGAGATCTTAACACACCCTTATCTCCAAAAGATAGATCAACCAGAGAAAAACTTACAAAAGAAATACCAGAACTGAACCAGAGTTTGAAACAAATGGACTTGGTGGACATATACAGAGTGTTCCACCCAAACACAGCTGAATACACATTTTTCTCA
>NW_004524936.1:468523-477915 GCF_000260255.1 Octodon degus
CTACATGCCGAAAACTCAAACTTGACCCAGGTCTATCACCATGCACTAAACTGAAGTAAAAATGGATTAAAGATCTAAATATTAAAACAAAGACACTAAATCTCCTGGAAGAGAAAGGAGGAGGATCTCTTGAAGACATAGGGGTAGGCAAAGAGTTCATGGATAGAAATCAAATAGCACGGGTATCACTTGAAAGAATTAACAACTAGGATCTGCTCTTAGTGAGAATTTTTTTCACATCAAAAGACATTACCAACAAAGTGAAAAGACAGCCCACAAATTTGGAAAAAATCATGACAAATAAGTTCTCAGACAAGGGTCTGCTCTCTAGAATCTATAAAGAACTAAAAAACATTACGGCCCCAAAATTTAAAGACCCAATCCAGAAATGGGCATCCCAGATGAGCACACACTTCTCAGAGGAAGAAATTAAAGAAGTGAATAAATATATGAAAAAATGCTCCACTTCACTAGCCATTCGTGAAATGCAAATTAAAACCACATTGAGATATTATCTCACCCCAGAAAGAATGGCTATCATAAAGAAATCACCCAATAACAAATGTTGGCGAAGCTGTGGGGAAAAAGGAACCCTTCTCCACTGCTGGTGGGAATGCAGACTGGTGCAAACGTTATGGAAATCAGTGTGGAGACTCCTTAGAAAAGTTGGTCTGGAAATCCCCTGTAAACCACTTGTTCCTCTACTGGGAATTTTCCCAGAGGATATGAAAACATCATATCATAGGCATATGTGTGTGCCTATGTTTATAGCAGCACAATTTGTGATAGCCAAATCTTGGAAACAACCAAGATGCCCATCACCTGAGGAATGGTTAAAAAAGATGTGGTATTTTTACACATTGGAGTATGATTCAGCTATTAAGAATGATAAACTTGAAGCCTTTATATTGAAGTGGATGCCACTTGATCATATACTCATAAATGGTATGAACTAGACACACATGTGTAAATATCATATAGTTTCCCTAGTATAAGAACTCAAAGAAGAAATAGAAATACAAAGGTATAATACAAGTAAAAGGAAAAAAAGTCTCAAGGAGTACCTAATCAAGACAGGGAAAGGAGAAGAGTTAGGAAACATGACAATGTCAACCCGTACAGTTATATGTAGAAGATGGGCAAGGCAATGATCTTGAGAATCTTCAGAAGCTTTTTTAATCTAACAGTTAATTGCAAAGATTCTTATCCAGACTAACTATATATACTGATACCTGTGAAATAAGCTACGGCACTGAAGATGGTAATCTGTAATAGTAGTTTCATGGTTGGAGTGCCTGTCATTCCGCTCTTCTGAATATGGTCTGCTTGTCATGACATGCCAGTTGATGCCATGATGTCTCTTGGGTAGATGGTTCAAAAAGAAGGGGGTGGTGAATGAAAGCAAGAGATAGTAAAATCAATATTGTGGGACTGTCCTGCTTCAAGGTTGTTTATGGTGAGATTGTTGGATTTATATGTAAAAATAAAAAGTATGGAAATCCCCTTTAAACCAGTTGTTCCTCTACTGGGAATTTTCCCAGAGGATCTGAAAACATCATATCATAGGGATATGTGTGTGTCTATGTTTATAGCAGCACAATTTGTATGTAATTCTTCATGCCTATTTTAAAAATATATTCTAATTTTTAAATTTTTATCATATTCTGCAGGGACTTAAAGTTCAACATATCAATACTTGATGAAAAATACCTGTTCCATATTATGCCTAAGATGTTTGATATGCAGACAGTTAGTGAGGTTAAGCTTAACAGCCTAAGTTGTATGGTAAGAACAATAAGCTTGTCTTCTGGATGTTAAAAAACCTATGTTTGCAGACCAAAATTAGATAAAAAGCAGGGCTGCAAGGAAAGCCAACTTTTTGGCCCCAGCCTTTCAAGGTCAATTAAGACTCAGGACATATGAGAACTTGTACTGTAATGTCAGGTAACTCAGCATTGTCCCAGATTTTCCTATCAAGGATATTATGGGGCCAAAGGGGAAAGTGATCGATGTTGTAGTGTACCTAAGGAGAGTCACATGGAGAGAAAACATTCTCTCAGGCTTTCACAGAGAGCCCATTGGCCAAGCAATTGCCGTGACTCGTCCACATGGCTGACACTGACAATGGTTCTGCAATCTGAGGTACAGGATCTCAGGATAAATCCTGAGGGCATTTCACTGACCTTCTCAGACCTAAAAGCTGCACCTCTTGTTGCATAGGACCTGCCTTACCTTGGTCTTAACCATCAAGCAGAAAAGTATAAAAACGAAATATAAGTAAAGCCATGCTTTATGTTGAGCTGTAAGGGACTCAGGTCAACAATTTCTGATATTGCCAGTTAAACAGAAGACCCAATGCTATTATGGGCTACTGGACTCTTTTAGAATATTTTGCTGAGTTTGCACACCTATAATGGTCAAATAACGGAACTTAACAAAGAAAGGGTATACAGATGAATGTCCATTTTCTTATCTGTGTATTCAAACTTGTTAGGGTAGATATATAGTTACATTCTCTTAATGAATAGAGGGATTTGTTCTAATGGTGTTTGTAAATAGCATATCATTTCCGAATCTTGTACAGTAATTAACCACTAGGAATAATGTATACAATGTTTTAATTATGGAAACTGTCCTACCAATTTGATTTGAAACTGTCTCATTGCTATTTGTTTATCAATAAAATTATTGGAAAAAATAAATTCTAGGAAAGTCCTTTCACTGGGTGCTTATTTGTTAACCTTTTTTTTTTTTTTTTCCAAATTTGTGTGTTCTCTTTTTATGCTCTTGGTAATCTCTTTTGAGGTGCAAAATCTTCTCAATAAGAGGAAGTCCCAGGTCTTAATTCTTTCAATTATTGCCCATGCAGTTTGATTTTTGTTTATGAAATATTTGCCTATCCCTATTTCTTCAAGATTTCCTCCTAATTTCTCTTCCAGGAGATTTAATGTTTCTGTTTTAATGTTTAGATCATAATCCATTTTGATTTTAGTTTAGAGCATGGTGATTGATGTGGGTCCAGTTTTAGTTTTTGGCATATAGAAAGCCAGTTTTACTTGCACCATTTCTTAAAGAAACTATCATTCTTCCAGTAAGCATGTTTGGCCCCTTTGTCAAAGATAAGGTGGCTGAATGTGTTTGTACTTGCTCCTGTATTCTGCATCTATTAATTTATTCCATTGTTCCTCAGGTTTATTTTTTTTGCCAGTACCATGCTGAGTTTATAACAATACCTTTGAATATAATTTCACGTCAGGAATTGTAATGCCTCCTCTCTTGTCTTTGTTACCCAGGATTGCCTTTGCTATTCTAGGTCTTTTCTGGTTCCAAATAAATTTAAGAAATGATTTCTCTAGGTCTGGGAGGTATGTTGTTGGTGTTGTGATAAGGATTGCATGAAAACTGAATAACAAATTTGGGAGTATGGCCATCTTCACGATGTTGGTTCTTCCTATCCAGGAGCAGCGAATATCTTTCCATTTTCTGAAATCCTCTATGATCTCTTTTTTCAGAGTACTGTAATTTTCCATGAAAAGATCTTTTACTTCTTTAATTTGATGAATTCCAAGATACTTCGTTTTCCTCGGTGCTATTTTAAAATGTTTTGTTCCTCAATTATCCCGCTCTGTGAGTTTGTAACTCTCCAGGAATACTACTGACGTTGAGTATTGACTTTGTATTCTACTATGCTATTGAATTTATTAGTTTCTTGTTGGATATTTTTGGGTCTTTCAAGTAGAGCATCATGTCATATATAAATAATGATATTTGAACTACTTCTTTACCTATTCTTATTCCTTTCCTTTCTCCCTTTTCTAAAGGTTCTAGCTCATGATTGCAGAGGTCTGAATAGGGAGGGTGATAGAGGACATCCTTGTCTTGTACCATATCTGACAGTAAAGGATTCCAGTTTTTCGCCATTTAGAATTATGTTAGCCATTGGGTTGTCATGGATGGCTTTTATGAGATGGAGGTAGAGGCCACCTATTCCAATTTTCTGTAGGACTTTGAACATGAATGAGTGTTGGAATTAGTCAAAACCTTTTCTGAAGCAATTGAGGAAATTATGTGGTTTTAGCATTTTGCTGTATTGATATAGTGTATTACATTTATATATTTGAATATATTGAAGCATTCTTGCATCTCTGGGATGAATCCTACCTGGTCATACTGTATAATCTTCTTGGTGATTTGTTTTATCCTATTTGCTAGGATTTTAATGAGGATTTTTGCATCTATGTTCAAGAGGGAGAATGGCCTGTATTTCGTTTTGTTTTTTTTGTTTTGTTTTGTTTTGTTTTGTTTTTGTTGTGTCTTTCCGTGGTTTTTATGTTAGTATAATACTTGCCTCCAGGAATGATTTTTGGAGGATTGATTCCTTTTCAGTTTCACTGAAGAGTTTTTTGAGGATTATAGGTGTTATATCTTCTTAATTTTTTTTTTTTAGAAATAGCTGTTAATCTATCAGGACCTGGACTTTTCTTTGTCCATGGGTTTTTATTGCATTTCAAATTTCATTGGCTGTTATTTGGTTATTGAGAGTACTTATGTCTTCTTGATTCAGTTTTGGTAATTTGTGCCTTTCTAGGAACCTGTCTATTTCTTTCCTGTTTTCTATTGTGTGAGAGTAAAGATTCTGAAAGTAGCTATTGATAATCTTATGAATTTCCACTGGGTCTGTGGTAATTTCACCCTTTTCATTCCTTATTGCTTGTATTCGACTTTTTTCTTTCCCATTTTTGATGAGGTTTGATGGGGCTTATCAATTTTATTTAATCTTTCAAAGAACCAGCTTTTTGGTTCATTAATTCTTCATATTGTTTTCTTCATCTCGATTGGAGTATTTTCTGTTTTAATCCTTATGATTTCCCCCTGTCCTTGAGCTTTGGGTTTGGTTTGCTCTTCATTTTCTAGACATTTGAGGTGCAGCATTAGAGTATTTTATTGTTCCTATTCTGTTTTACTGATGTTTGAGTTCACATCTTTAAATTTCTCTCTAAGAACTGCTAGCATCACATGCCATAAATTCCGATAAGTTCTGCTTGAAATTTCTTTGAATTGTAGCCATTGTTCAATTGTCTTTCAATTTCATCTGTAACCCATTGGTTGCTGAGGAGGGTGCTGTTTCATTTACATATATTTATACTTTTTTCTGGTATCTTTCATAATTTTATTCCAATTTCTTTGCACTGTAGCCAGATAATGTACATGGGATAATTTCTGTTTCCTTGAATATACTTAAGCATAACCTATGGACTGCTATGTGGTCTATTTTAGAAAATGCACCACCTGCAGCTAAGAAAAATATCTATTCAGCTGTGGTGGGTGGAACGCTCCATATATGTTCCTCAAGTCCACTTGTTTTGAGTTCTGGTTATGTTCTGGCACTTGTTTGATAATATTTTGTCCGCTTCACCTATCTTTCTGGGATAAGAGCATTTTAAGGTCTCCTGTTAAGATAGTGGTATTGGATATTAGATTTTTCATGTCAAGTAAGAATTGCTTTATATAGTTTAGTGCTCCCATGTTTGGGGTGTATATATTTATGAGTGTTACATCTTCCCCTTGAATTTTTCCCCTAATGAGTATGCACTGGCCTTCTTTATTATGTTTGGTCATTCTTGGTTTGAAGTTGAGACTCTCTGAGAACAGGATTTCTACCCCTGCTTTTTTTCTGAGGTGCTGGAGTGTGTAGTATTGTTTTCCATCCTTTCACTTTCAGCCTATGAATTTCTTTATGAGGTAAGTGTGTTTCTTGTATATAGCATATTGTTGAATCTTTCTTCCTAATCAACTCTGTCAGTCTATTTCTTTCAATTGGTGAATTCAGTCCATTTACATTGATGGTTGTACTTGAGGTATATTGATTTATGATGGACATGTTATTTACCTACTGTTGTTTAGTCTTTTTCTCCTGTCTTTAACTGTTTGCTCTATATGTTTGGTTCATTCCATTCTCATTCCTGGAGTTCTAGTCATTTTGGTCCCACTATAGAACATCTTTTCATAGTATGTGTACCGTTTCCTGTATCATCATGGAATTCTTTAGTTGTTCTTTGTCAAGGAAGTATTTCACTTCTCCATCAAACTTGAGAGTTTTTTTCCTCAAGTTCTTGTTTTCCTTTTATTTGTGTTGTACATTTCTATATATAATTCCTCTTTTAAGCTCTTATACTAGGGAGATAAGATTATATTTACAGATGTGGGTCTTGTTTATTTCACTTATAAGAATATCTTCAAGTGGCATCCACTTAAATATGAAGGCTTCGAGTTTATCATTCTTTATAGCTGAGTAATACTCCATTACATAAAAGAATCACCTCTTTTTCAAACACTCCATATGCGACTGGCATCTTGGTTGTTTCCAAGATTTGGCTATCACAAATTGTGCTGCTAAAGACATAGGTACACATATATCACTATGATATGATGCTTTCAGTTCCTCCAGGAAAATTCTCAGTAGGGGGATAGCAGGCTTGAATGGGATTTCCAGTCCTAGTTTTTTAAGGAGTCTCTACACTGATTTCCATAATGGTTGCACCAGTCAACATTCCCACCAACAGTGGAAAAATGTTTCCCTTTCCCCATAGCCTCTCCAACATTTGTTGTTGGTTGATTTCTTTATGATAGCCATTCTTTCTGGGGTGAGATGGTATCTCAGTGTTGTTTTAATTTGCATTTCACACATGTCTAGTGATGAGGAGCCTTTTTTCATATATTTATTTGTTTCTTTAATCCTCTGAGAAGTGTGTGTTTTTCTGGGATGTCCATTTCTGGATTGGGTCTTTAAATTTAGGGGCCCTAATATTCTTTTGTTCTTAATAAATTTTAGACAGCAGACCTTTGTCTGAGTGTTTATTAGTTAAGATTTTTTTCAAAGTTTGTGGGTTGTCTTTTCACTTTGTTGATAATTTCTTTTGACGTGCAAAAACTTCTCAATAAGAGGTAGTCCCAGTTGTTAATTCCTTCAAGTAATTCCTGTGCAATTAGATTTTTGTTCATGAACTCTTTGACTACCCCTATGTCTTCAAGAGATCTTCCTACTTTCTCTACTCGGAGATTTAGTGTTTCTGTTTTAATGTTCAGTTCTTTAATCCATTTTGACTTTAGTTTAGTGCGTGGTGATAGACCTGGTTCAAGTTTTAGTTTTTGGCATGTAGAGAGCCAATTTTTCCAGCACCATTCATTAAAGAGACTATCTTTCTTCCAGTAAGCGTGTTTGGCCCCGTTGTCGAAGATCAGGTGGCTTAGTGTGTTGCTAGAGGCCTCTGCATCTACTAATCTATTCCATTGATCCTCAGGTCTATTTTGTTGCCAGTACCATGCTGAATTTATCACAGTTGCTTTGAAATATAATTACAAAGCAGGTATTGTAATGCCTCCTACTTTGTCTTTGTTAACCAGGGTTGTCTTTACTATTTTAGGTCTTTTTTGGTTCCAAATAAATTTCAGGAATAATTTCTGTAGGTCTTGGAGGTAGGTTGGTGGTAGTCTAATAAGGATTGCATTAAATCTATACAACAATTTTCGGAGTATGGCCTTCTTCACAATGTTGGTTCTTCTTATCCAGGAGCATGGTATATCTTTCTGTTTTCTGAAATCCTCTACGATCTCTTTTTTCAGAGTACTGTAATTTTCCATGAAAAGATCTTTTATTTCTTTAGTTAGATGAATTACAAGATATTTCATTTTTTGCAGTGTTATTGTAAAAGATATTGATTTTCTAATTTCCCTCTCAATGTGTTTGTTATCTGTGTAGAGGAACGCTATTGACTTTTGGGTATTGACTTTGTATCCTGCTATGCTACTGAATTTGTCTATCAATTCTAGTAGCTTCTTGGATCTTCCAAATAAAGTATCATATCATCTGCAAATAATGATAGTTTCACTTCTCCTTTACCTATTCTTATTTCTTTTATTTCTCTGTCTTGTCTAATGGCTTTAGCTAATGATTCCAGAACTACATTGAATAGGAGGGGTGATAGAGGACATCCTTGTTTTGTACCTGATTTGAGAGTAAAAGATTTCAGTTTTTCCCCATTTAGAATTATATTAGCTGTTGAGTTGTCATAGATGGCTTTTATCAGATTGAAGTAGAGGCCTTCTATTCCAATTTTCTGTAGGACTTTGAACATGAATGAGTGTTGGACTTTGTCAAAAGCCTTTTCTGCATCAATGGAGATTATCATGTGGTTTTTCATTTTCACTCTATTGATATAGTGTATTATATTTATAGACTTTCAAATACTGAACCATCCTTTCATCCCTGGAGTGAATCCTACCTGGTCATGCCATATGATCTTTCTATTTGCTAGGATTTTATTTACGATTTTTGCATCTATGTTCATGAGGGAGATTGGACTGGATTTCTCTTTCTTAGGTGTGTCTTTGCCTGGTTTGGGTAACAGTATAGTATTTACCTCCAGGAATGCTTTTGGGAGAACTCTTTCCCTTTCAATTTGATTGAAGAATTTGAGGAGTGTAGGGATTATATCTTCTGTGAATTTCCTGTAGAATTCAGCTGTGAATCCATCAGGACCTTTTCTTTCTTGGCAGGCTCTTTATTACATTTCATATTTAACTGGCTGTTATTGGGTTATTGAGAGTTGTTATATCTTCTTGATTCGGTTTTGGTAATTTCTACCTTTCTAGGAATCTGTCCATTTCATCTGGGGCTTCTATTCTGTGAGAGTAAAGATTCTCAATGTAGCTATTGATAATCTTCTGAATTTTCACTGGGTCGGTAGTAGTTACACCCTTTTCATTCCTTATTGCTTGTATTTGAATTTTTTTCCCTCTTTTTGATGAGGTTAGCTAGGGGCTTATTGATTTTGTCTAATCTTTCAAAGAACCAGATTTTTGATTCGTTAATTGTTTGAGCTGTTTTCTTCAACTCAATTGAATTAATTTGTGCTCTAATCTTTATGATTTTTCCTGTCTTTGGCCCCTGGAGTTGGTTTGCTCTTCCTTTTCTAAATGTTGGAAGTGCAGCACTAGGGTGTTTATTTGTTCCTGATCTGTTTTCCTAATGTGTGAGTTCACAGCTAAGAACTTCCCTCTGAGAACAGCTTTCATCTCATCCCATAATTCTGCTAAATTGTTGATGAATTTTCATTGAATTGTAGATATTGTTGAATTTCTTGTTTAATTTCATCTGTAACTCATTGATTACTGAGTAGGGTATTGTTTAATTTCCATGTATTTAGCGGGTTTTTCTGGTTTCTTTTGTCATTTATTTCCTTTTTCATTGCATTGTGGACAGAGAATAAGCATGGGATAATTTCTATTTTTTAATGCATATACTTAAGCATGACCTATGTAATAGTATGCGGTCTATTTTAGAAAATGACACATGTGCAGCTGAAAAAAGTTTGTGTTCAGTTGTGGTTGGG
>NW_004524936.1:478015-482624 GCF_000260255.1 Octodon degus
CAAGTCCATTTGTTCCAAGCTCTGGCTCAGTGGTGCTACTTCTTTGCTAATTTTTTTTTCTGGTCTATCTATGTTTTGGGGATAAGGACGTGTTAAGATCTCCCTATAATATTGTGGTACTGGATATCAGATTTTTCATGTCTATTAAGGTTTGTCTTATATAGTTGGGTGCACCTGTGTTTGGTGCACACATATTTATAATTCTTATTTCTTCCTCTTGAAATTTCCCCCTAACTAGTATATAGTGGCCTTCTTTATTTCGTTTGATCATTCTTCCTTTGAAGTTGAGACTGTCCGAGAACAAGATTGCTACCCATGCTTTTTTCTGAAGTGCTTCGGCATGTACTATTGTTTTCCATCCTTTACTTTCAGCCTATGAGTTTCTTTATGAGTTAAGTGTGTTTCTTGTATACAACATATTGTTGGGTTTTGTTTCCTAAGCCACTGTGCCAATCTATTTCTCTTAATTCGTGAATTGAGTCCATTTACATTGATGGTTATAATTGAGATGTGTTGACTTATGATTGACATGTTATTTAAATGCTGTTTATAAATCTTTTTTCTCCTGTGTTTAGTTGTTTGTCCTATTTACTGGGTATCTTCTGTTCTCTTTGGTGGAGTTCTGATCATTTTGGTCCCTCTCTAGAACATCTTTCAGTAGTCTGTGGAGGGCTGGCCCTGCCATCATGAAATTCTTTAGTTGTTCTTTGTCACGAAAGTATTTCACTTCTCCATCAAGCTTGAAAGAGAGTTTTGCAGGGTATAGTAGTCTGGGATGGAATATGTTTTCATAGAGGACTTGAAGTACACTGCTCCATGCTCCTCTTGCCTTCTTGGTTTGTGAAGAGAAGTCAGCCATAATTCTGATGGGTTTTCCTTTGAAAGTGATCTGCTGTTTTTCTTTAGCTGCTTTCAGTATAATATTCTTGTGTTGGATTTCAGGGATCTTGACTATTATATGTCTTGCTGTGTTTTTTATTGGGTTGAAGTTATTTGGAGTTCTGTATGCTTTGGTTACCTAGATATCACATTGTTTCCTCATATTTGGGAAGTTTTCTGCTATTACTTCTGCCCATATTTTTTTAATGTCCTTTGTATTGACTCCTTCTTTTTCATTGATGCCTATTCATCTCATTGTTCATCTTTGCATCATCATGCAAGTGATGAATTATTTTTTCCTCTATCCTAGTTGTTTTTAAAAGATCTTTTCCTACCTTTTTACTAGCTGCACCAGCATCTTCAAGATCTGAAACTCTGTCTTCACTTTCACTCAATTGGTTTTGCAGGCTTGTGATTGAGATTTTAAATTCCTCTACATTTCTTTGACTCTGCTTCAAGCGATCTGTTTCTTTCCTGTGTTTCTCATTCAATGAATCCATCATTTTTTAAATCTCCTCTATTTTTTATCAGTGTCTTCTTTAAAAGCAGTTATTAATTCTTTTATTGCAGAGTTATTTGCATATTGGTTTTCCTCTATATATTTCTGTATTTCATTCTTTAGTTCAGGTGCTATGAATTCAGAGGTTTTTTTCTTTTCATTTCAGACACTAATTCTGCTTTGTGTTCCTTTAAATCTTTCTGCAGTTGCTTATTTACTTCCGACTCTAATAACTCATATATTTCAGCTAAGCTAGTGTCCACTGCATTTGTTGTGTGTGGGCATTGTGTTTCCTTCATATGTTTCTTCATTTGATTCTTAAGTTCAAATGCTATGAATTCAGTTTTCTTTTTATTTTTTTTTGTTCCAGAAATTAATTCTGCTCTGAGTTCCGCTATATCTTTCTGCTGTTGTTTGTTTAGTTCCGATGCTATTGATTCATTTATTTCAGTTGAGTTAGTGTCCTCTGCACTTGTTATGAGTGGACTCGAGGCCTGAGATTGCCTTTTATTCCTTTTCTTTATCATTTCCTATAGCACTGACCTCTGACCTTTGGTGTAGAGCTTTGGTGCAACTACGTCCTTATCACTTAATGAAATTCGGGTATTGATATACCAAGTTCTAGTTCATGCAGTTGTTTCTGGCTTGGGTCTGGCTACTGTGCTCAGCTGCTTTTTGTTGTTGTCCTTGGAGGTGGGCCTGCTGTACCCCTCTGGTAAGATGATCTGTTCCTGGATTAGTGTGTGGCTTTGACCCTAGTCTCACTGCAGGGACTTGAGCTGCAGGGTTTTACCCCAAGCCTGTATGCCAGGTCTGGGTTGGGTCTGGAGGGGTACGAGGAGTGGGGGCAAGAGGGCGCAGAAGCTCTCCTACACACTCACTGGGGCTGTGTTTTGGTGTGTCTGCAGGATTCCCAAAGCGCTGCAGAAGTTCTCACTCAGAGGGCAGGTTGCACTGGGTTTGGCGGGCTGTGCTGGGTCTGGCCAGGAGGGGGAGGTCCAGAGAAAGTGGGCCTCAAAAGAGAGTTTTGCAGGTTATACTACTCTGGGATGAAATTTGTTTTCATACAGGACTTCAAATATTCTTCTCCATACTCTTCTTGACTTTATGGTTTGTGAAGAAAAGTCTACCATTATTCTGATGGGTTTTCCTTTCAATGTGATCTGTTTCTTTTCTCTCATGGCTTTAAATATATTATTCTCGTGCTGGATTTCTGTGATGTAAACTGTTACATGTGTGGGTGTATTTTTAATTGAGGTGGTGTTATTTGGCGCTCCATATGCTTGAGTTAAATACATGTCAGATTGTTTCTCCATATTTAGGAAGTTTTCTGCTATTACTTATGTCCATATTCTTTTTATTACATCTGTGTTGACTAATTTCTCATTGAGGCATATTAGTCTCACATTGTTCATCTTTGCTTCGTTTTGCAGGTGACGAACAATTTTTTCCTGCATCCTAGCTGTTTTTAAGAGATCTTTTCTTACCTCTTCACTAGCTGAGACATCGTTTTCAAGATCTGAAGCTCTATCTTCACTTTCACTCAAAAAGTTTTAGAAGGTAGAGATTGAAGTTTTAAGTTCCTCTATACATCATTGATTCTGCTTCATGTGCTCTACTTCTTTCCTGTATTACTCATTCAAAGAATCCACCATTTTTCCAATCTCTTCTATTTTATCAGTGTCTTCTTCAGAATCAGTTATTAATTCCTTTACGAGAGGGTATTTTTCTAATCTGGTTTCCTGCATATGTTTCTGCATTTGATTGTTTACTTCAGATGGTATTTTCTTGCAAGAAATATAATTTATTTTTCAAAAATTTTATTAAGAAACAAATAGCAATGAGACAGTTTCAAATCAAATTCGTAGGACAGTTTCAATAATTAACACATTGCATACATTGTTGCTAGGGGTTAATTGCTGTACAAGATGTGGACATGATATCAAATTTACAAACACCATTAGAACAAATCCCTCTATTCATTAAGAGAATGTAACTATATATATGTATCCCAACCACTTTGAATACACAGATACAAAATGGACATTCATCTCTATACTCTTTTTTTTGTTAAGTTCCATTATTTGAATATTATATGTGTGTAAACTCAGAAAAATATTCTAAAAGAGTCCAGTAGCGCATAATAGTATTGGGTGTTCTGTTTGACTTGCAATGTCAGAAATTGCTGACCTGAGTCCCCTACAGCTCAACATAATAGCATGGCTTTAATTTTATGTTTCATTTTTATACTTTTCTGCTGGATGGTTAAGACTACAGTAAAGCAGGACCTATGCAACAAGAGTTGTAGCTTTTGGGTCTGATAAGGTCAGTGAAATCCCCTCAGGATTTATCCTTAGATAATGTACCTCAGATTGTAGTACCTTTGTCAGTGCCAGCAAGTGGATGAGTCACGGCCATTGCTTGGACAATGTGCTCTTTGTGAAAGCCTGAGAGAATATCTACTCTCCATGTGACTCTCCTTAGGCACACTCTACATGATCGATAACTTTTCTTTTTGGCCCCATAATCTCCTTGATCAGAAAATTTGGGACACTATTAAATTACCTGACTTTACAGTACAAGTTCTCATATGTCCTGAGTCTTAATAGACCTTGAAAGGCTACGAACAAAATGTTGGTGTTCCTTGCGGCCCTGCTTTTTCTCTAACTTTGGTCTGCAAACATGGGTTGTTAAACATCGAGAAGACAAGCTTAGTTACTACCATATAGTATAGTTACTACCATACAACCTAGGCTGTTAAGCTTAACCTCAGTAACTGTCTGAATATCAAACATCTTAGGCATAACATGGAACAAGTATTTTTCATCAAGTATTGACATGATGAACTTTAAGTCCCAACAGAATATGATAAAAAACATTTACAAATTGGAATATATTGTAAAAATAGGCATAAAGAGTTATATACTTCTTATGTTTAAGCATAAGTCCAACAATCTCACCATATACAACCTTGAAGCAGGACAGTCCCACAGTATGGATTTTCCTGTCTCTTGCTTTCATTCACCACTCCATTTTTTAAACAACCATCTACCTGAGAGATAGCTTGCAGCAACTGGCATGTCATAACAAGCAGCCCTTATCCAGAAGATGAGAATGACAAGCATTCCAACCATGAAACTACTATTACAGATTACCATCTGCAGTGCAGTAGCTTAGTTCACAGGTATCAGTATATATAGTTAGTCAGGGTGAGAATCTTTCCAATTAACT
>NW_004524936.1:483439-491251 GCF_000260255.1 Octodon degus
AGAGCAGACCTTTGTCTGAGTACTTATTTGTCATGAGTTTTTCTAAATTTGTGGGTTGCCTTTTCACTTTGTTGGTAATTTCTTTTGATATGAAAAATCTTCTCAGTAAGAGCAGGTCCCAGTTGATAATTCTTTCATCTTTTTCCCGTGTGATTTTATTTCTGTTCATGAAGTCTTTGCCTACCCCTCTGTTTTCAAGAGTTCCTCCTAATTTCTCTTCCAGGAGATTTAGTGTCTCTGCTTTAATGTTTAGATCTTTAATCCATATTGACTTTAGTTTAATGCATGGTGATATACCTTGGTCAAGTTTTAGTTTTTAGCAAGTAGAGATCCAGTTTTTCCAGCACCATTTGTTAAAGAGGCTATCTTTCTTCCAGTTAGTAGGTTTGCCTTCTTTGTCAAAGTTAACGTGGCTGAATGTTCTCTTAGGGGATTCAGCGACTTCTAATGTGTTCCATTGATCCTTGTTTCTATTTTATTGCCAGTACTATGCTGATTTTGTCACAGTAGCCATATAGTATAATTTCAAGCCATGCATTGTAATGCCTCCTGCCTTGTCTTTATTTCCCAGGATTGCCTTTGCTATTCTAGGTCTTTTCTTGTTCCAGATAAATTTTAGGAATGGTTTCTCTACCTCTTTGAGGTATGTTGGTGGTAGTCTGATAGGGATTGCATTAAATCTGTACAGCAATTTTGGGAGTATGGGCATCTTCACAATGTTGGTTCTTCCTATCCAGGAGCATGGAATATGCTTCCATTTTCTGAAATCCTCGACAATCTTTTTTGTCAGACTACTGTAATTTTCCTTGAAAAGATCTTCACCTTCTTTAGTTAGATTAATTCCAAGGTATTTCATTTTAGTTGGTGCTATTGTAAAAGGTATTGTTTCTATAATTTCCCTCTCAGTGTTTTTGTTGTCTGTGTAGAGAAATGCTATTGACTTTTGGGTATTGACTTTACAACCTGCTTTGCCACTGAATTTCTGTATTAATTCTAGTAGCTTCTTTGTTTAGTTTTTTGAGTCTTCCAAGTAAAGTATCATGTCATCTGCAAATAAAGATAATTTAAATTCTTCTTTGCCTATTCTTAATTCTTACTCCTTTTATTTCTTTCTCTTGTCTAATTGCTGTAGTTAATGTTTCCAGAACTATATAGAATAGGAGTGGTGATAGAGGACATCCTTGTCTTGTACCAGATCTAAGAGTAAAAGATTTCAGATTTTCCCCATTTAGGATTATATTAGCTGTTCTGTTTTCATAAATGGCTCTTAGTAGATTGAAGTAGAGACCATCTATTCCAATTTTCTGTAGGACTTTGTACATGAATGAGTGTTGGACTTTGTCAAAAGCCTTTTCTACATCAATTAAAATGATCATGTGGTTTTTACTTTTCACTCTATTGATCTAGTGTATTACATTTATAGATTTTTGAATATTGAACCATCCTTGCATCCCTGGGATGAATCCTACCTGGTCATGGTGTATGATCTTCTTGATGGTTTGCTGTACTCTATTTGCTAGGATATATTTGAGGATTTTGGCATCTATGTTCATGAGGACGATCAGCCTGTAGTTCTTTCTTAGTTGTGTCTTTCCCTGGTTTTGGTATCAGTATAATACTTACCTTGAGGAATGATTTTGGGAGGATTGCTTCCATTTCAATTTCATGGACGATTTTGAGGAGTATAGGGACTACGTCTTCTGTGAATATCTTGTAGAATTGAGCTGTTAATCCATCTGGACCTGAACTTTTCTTTGCTGGTAAGGTTTTAATTACATCTCGTATTTCATTGTCTGTTCTTGGGCTGTTGAGAGTGGTTGTATCTTGTCGATTCAGTTGTGGTAATTTGTACCTTTCTAGGAATCTGTCCATTTCTTTTGTGTCTTCTGTTCTGTGTGAGTAAAGATTCTCAAAGTACTTATTGATAATCCTCTGAATTTCCACTGAGTCTTTGGTTATTACACACTTTTCATTGCTTATTGCTTGTATTTGAATTTTTTCTTTCCTCTGATGAGGTTAGCTAGGGGCTTATCAATATTATTTAATCTTTCAAAGAACCAGCTTTTTGCTTTTTTAATTCTTTGAATTGTTTTCATCTCAATTGAATTAATTGCTGCTCTAATCTTTATGATTTCCTCCCATCTTTGGGCTCTGTGTTTGGTTTGCTCTTCCTTTTCTACTTGTTGAAAGTGCAGCATTAGAGTATTTATTTGTTCCTGTTCTGTTTTCTTAATGTGTGAGTTCACAGCTATGAATTTCCCTCTGAGAAATGCTTTCACTGAATTCCATAAATTCTGATAGGTTGTGCTTGAATTTTCATTGAATTGCAGATATTCTTGTATTTCTTGTTTAATTTCATCTGTAACCCATTGGTTGCTGAGTAGGGTGTCATTTAATTTCCATGAATTTAAGGTTTTTTCCTCGTTTCTTTTATCATTTATTTCCAGTTTCATTTCATTGTGTTCAGATAATGTGCATGGGATAATTACTGGTTTCTTGCATATACTTAAGCATGATCTATTTACCAGTATGTGGTCTATTTTAGAAAATGGCCCATGTGTTTCTGAGAAAAATGTGTATTCAGCTGTTTTTGGGTGGAACACTCTGTATATGTCCACCAAGTCCATTTGTTTGAAGCTCTGGTTCAGTTCTGTAATTTCTTTGCCAAATTATTGTCTGCTTGACCTATCTTATGGAGATAAGGGGGTGTTAAGGTCCCCCGTTAAAATTGTGATATTGGATATTAGATTTTCCATGTCCATTAAGATTTGCTTTGTATAGTTGGGTGCTCCCATGTTTGGTGTATGCATATTTTTGCTTGTTACGCCTTCTTCTTGAGTTTTTCCCCTTACCAGTGTATATTGGCCCTCTTTATTTCGCTTCATCATTTTTGGTTTGAAGTTGAGACTGTCTGAGAGAAGGATTGCTACGCCTGCTGTTTTCAGAGGTGCTGGGGCATGTAGTATTTTGTTCCATTCTTTGACTTTCAGCCTGTGAATGTTTTTATGAGTTAAATGTGTTTCTTGTATACAGCATATTGTTGGATTTTGTTTCCTAATCCACTGTGCCAATCTATTTCTCTTAATTAGTGAATTGAGTCCATTTACATTGATGGTTAGAATTGAGATGTACTGACTGATTTTTGACATGTTATTTACCTGTTTTCATTTACTCCTTTTTCTCCTGTGTTTCATTGCTTGCCCTATTTAGTTGATTGCTTCTGATCTCATTTGTAGAGTTCTGATCATTTTGGTCCCTCGCTAGAACATTTTTCAGTAGCCTGTGTAGGGCTGGCTTTGTCATCATGAAATTCTTTAGCTGTTCTTTGTCATGAAAGTGTTTCAGTTCTCCATCAATCTTGAAAGAAAATTTTGCAGGGTATAGTAGTCTGGAATGGTGTTTTTTTTTCATAGAGTACTTGAAGTACTCTACCCCATACTCTTCTTGCCTTCATGGTTTGTGAAGAGAAGTCGACCATAATTCTGATGGGTTTTCCTTTGAATGTGATCTGATTCTTTTCTCTGGCGGCTTTCAGTAGACTATTCTTGTGCTGAATTTCTGGGATCTTGACTATTATATGTCTCAGTGTGTTTTTCATTGGATTGAGGTTACTTGGCTTTTTGCATGCTTCAGTTACCTGAATGTCAGATTGTTTCCTCATATTTGGGAAGTTTTCTGCTATTACTTCTGCCCATATATTTTTAATGTCATTTGTATTGACTCCTTTCTCATTGATGCCTATTAGTCTCATATTGCTCATCTTTGCATCATCTTGCAGGTGATGGATTATTCTTTTCTGAATCCTCGTTGTTTTTAAGAGATCCTTTCTTACCTTTTCAGTAGCTGCACCAGCATCTTCAAGATCTGAAACTCTGTCTTCACTTTCACTTAAACGGTTTTGCAAGCTTGTGATTGAGATTTTAAGTTCCTCTATATCTCTTTGACTCTGCTTCATGCGATCTATTTCTTTCCTGTATTGCTCATTCAAGGAATCTGTCATTTTTCTAATCTCCTCTATTTTTTTATGGATGTCTTCTTTAGAAGCAGCTATAAATTCTTTTACTGCAGTGTTTTTTTCAGATTGGGTTTCCTTACTATGTTTCTGTAGTTGCTTCTTTACTTCAGATGCTATGAGTTCTGAGAATTCTTTTTTTCTTTCAGAAAAGAATTGCACTCTGAGTTTCTCTATATCTTTCTGCTGTTGGTTATTTACTATTGACGCTATTAATTCATGCATTTGAGGAGAGCTAGTTTCCTCCTCACTTGTTCTGATTGGACATTGGGTTTCCTCCATATTTTTCTGCATTTGATTCTTTACTGCAGATGTTATTATTGCTGGGATTTCTTTTTTTTATTTCCAATCTGAGTTCCTCTATACTTTTCTGCAGCTGTTTTGTTTATTTCAGAAGCTCTTGATTCATTGCTTTCAGATGTGTGATTCCCATTTTGTTCTGTGTTCGTGTCCTCTACACTTGTGATGGGTGGGCTTGGGTTCTGAGGTTGCATTTTGTTCCTTCTTGTCATTTTATGTAGCACTGTCTTCTGATCTTTGTTGTAGATATTCGTTGTAGTTATAACCTTAGCACGTAGTGAAGTTCAGGTGCAGATCTACAAAGTTTGGATTTATCCAGCAGTGCCTGGCTTGGGTCTGTCTGCTGTGCTCAGCTCTTTCTTGCTGCTGCCCTTGGTGGTGAACTTCTTGCGGCCCTCTGGCAAGATTTTCTGCTCCTGGACTAGCTGGGTGGTTCTATCCTCTACACTCTCTTAAGGGACTTCAGCTGCATGGTTTCACCCCAGGCCGTATGCCAGGCTTAAACTGAGCCTGCAGGGGACAAGGTGGAATAGGGTGGAGAGGCAGCTCTCCCACACACTCACTGTGCCTGGGCTAGGACTGGGTCTGGGGGTTCCCAGAACAAGGCAAAAATTCATACTGGGCAGGTGGGTTGGGGGAGGGGCTGCGGAGTGGTTGGGTTTTCCCAAGGGGGTGGAAGGGGGTCTCACCCACTCTGCGTGCCTTGGCTGGGACCAGTAATAGGTCCCATCGCTACAGGATAGTGGGAAGCTCTCCCACACACTCACTGGGCCTGGGCTAAAACTGGTTCTCCGGTTTCCCGTAATGCGGCAGAAATTCCTACTGGGCGGGCGGCGTGGGGGAGGTGCTGCGGAGTGGTGGGGGGTATCCCAAGGGGGTGCAAGAGGGTCTCACCCACGCTGCGCCTGGGCTGGGACCAGTAGTATGTCCTGCCGGTGCAGGGTAGCAGGAAGCTCTCCCTCACACTCCTGCAGATGTTATTAATTCAGGTATTTATTTTTTCATTTCCAATCAGACTTCCTCTATACCTTTCTGCAGCTGTTTCTTTATTTCAGAAGCCTTTGATTCATTGCTTTCAGCTGAGTGATTCCCAATTATTTCTGTGTTAGTGTTCTCTGTACTTGTTATGGGTCGGCTTGTGTTCTGAAGTTGCACTGTGCTCCTTATCATTGTCATTTTGTGTAGCACTGTCTTCTGACCTTTGTTGTAGATGTTTGTTGCAGTTATAACCTTATCACCTACTGAAGTTCAGGAGCAGATCTAAAAAGTTTGGATTTATCCAGCTGTGTCTGCCTTGGGTCTGGCTGCTGTGCTCAGCTCCTTCCAGCCACTGTGCTCAGCTCCTTTCTGCTTCTGCCCTTGGTGGTGAACCTGTTGTTCCCCTCTGGCAAGATGTTCTGCTCCTGGACTAGCTGGGTGTTTCTGTCTCCTACTCTCTCTGCAGGGATTGCTGCTGCAGTTTCACCCCAGGCCTGTATGCCATGCCTGAGTTGAGTCTCGAGGTGAGAAGTTGGAGTAGGGGGGAGAGGAAGCTCTCCCACACACTTACCAGGCCTGGACTAGGACTGTATCTGAGCGTTTCTGAAATTGGGCAGAAATTCCTACTCTGTGGGCAGGGTGTTTTGGGGTACTACGGAGTGATGGTGGGTGTCCCAACAGTGTGAAAGAGGGTGTCACTCACGCTGTGCCTGGGCTGGGACCAGTAGGTCCCACTGGCGCAGTGTAGCCAGAAGCTCTCCCACACTTCAGATGCTATTAATACAGAGATTTCTTTTTTATATTTCAGAGATTGTTTTTTTTTTTTTTTTTTTTTCAGAACCGGGCATTGAACTCTGGCCCATTCACTTGCCAGCAAAGCACTTATTCCACTGAGCCATCTACCCCAGACCCCAGAGGTTATTTCTGATCTGAGTTCTTCTATACCTTTTTGATGTTGTTTCTTTACTTCAGACACTATTGATTCAGACATTTCAGCTGTGTGATTCCCAATTTCTTCTGTGCTAGTGTACTCTGCACTTGTTCTGGGTGGGCTTGATGTCTGGGATTGCATCTTGCTCCTTCTCTTTGTCATTTTGTATAGTATTGTCCTCTGACCTTTGTTGTAGAGCTTTGGTACAGTTATAATCTTAGCACCTACTAATATTTGGGTGAAGATCTTGGAAGTTTGAATTCATCCATTTGCGCCTGGCTGGGATCTAGCTGCTGTGCTCAGCTCCTTCCTGCTGCTGCCCTTGGGAGTGAACCTTTTGTGCCCCTCTGGCAAGATGTTCTGCTCCTGGATTAGCTGGTTCGTTCTGGCCCCTACTCTCTCTCTGCAGGGACTTCAGCTGCAGTGCTTCACCCCTGTCCGGTGTGCCAGGCCTGGGCTGTGTCTGTAGGGTACCACACCAGTAGGCACAGGGTATTGGGGAAGCTCTCCCACACACTCCCCATACCTGGGCTTGGGTTGGCTCCAGAAGGGTGGAAGGGTCCCAAGAGCACAGCAGGAAGTTTGTCCCATGAGGTGGGCCTAGGTTGTATCCGGGGAACTGGAGGTGTCTAGAGAGCGTGGAGGAAGGTCTCATTATCATTCCGGGACTGGTCTGCATCTGAAGAGGTTCAGTAGGCACAGGGGTACATGGACGCTCTCCAACATACTCTCCGGACCTCTAAGAGGGTGTTACTTAATTGCCATGTATTTATGGAGGATGTGCAATTTATTTTGTAAATTATTTCCAGTTTCATTGCATTGTATTCACATCATATGCACAGTATAATTTCAGTCACTTTTCATTTCTTTAACCATTTTCTATGTGTGAATATCATATGCTTTAATTTGGATAATATCCCTTGTGCAGGTGAGAAAAATGTGTATTCTCATGTTTTTGTGTTGAACCCACTATAAAATTCTACTGAGTCCATTTCTTATAAGTTTGGTTTAGTTCCATTGTGTCTTTGCTGATATTTGCCCAGTTTATTTATATCTTTGTGACAATGAGGTGTCAAAGTCCTCCATTACAATAGTGTTATTGCATATTTGATATTTCATTTCTGTTAAAATGTCATATAATTGTGTACTCCTACATTGGGTGCCTATATATTTATGATATCTCTTCCTCTTGCAATTTTCTCCTAACAAGTATATAATGAACTTCTTTCTCTCTTTTATTTTTGATTTGAAGTTTATGTTGTAAGCAACCAGAATAACCCTTGCTGTTTGTGTGAGCTCCTGGAGCTCAGACAATACTGCATGGAGTATTGTTTTCCATACTTTGACTTTCAGTCTGTGAATTTCCTTTTGAGTCAAACGCTTTTCTGATATACAGCATATTGTGTGGTTTTGGTTCCTGATCTACTGTAACAGTCAGCTTCTATTTTCAATTCTTAAATTTCAATTGGAAGATTGAAAACAGAAGCAAAAACAAGGGCTGGTGAGATGGCTCAGTGGTCTAAAGCACCTACTTAGAACAAGCTTAGCAAAGCACAGGGACCACGGTTCAATCCCCCAGCACCACATGCCA
>NW_004524936.1:494497-495047 GCF_000260255.1 Octodon degus
ACCATTTGTTAAAGAGGCTGTCTTTCTTCCAGTGAGTATGTTTAGCCCCTTTGTCAAAGATAAGTTGGTTGAGTGTGTTCATAAGGGATTCAGTGTCTTCTAATACATTCCATTGATCCTCAGGTCTATTTTGATGCCAATATCATGCTGAATTTATCACAGAAGCCTTGTAGTATAATATCAAGTCCGGAATGGTATTGCCACCTGCCTTATCTTTATTGCCCAGACTTGCCCTTGCTATTCTATGTATTTTCCCATTCCAGATAAATTTTACGAATGATTTCTCAATGTCTGTGAGATATGTCGGTGGTAGTCTGATAGGGATTGCATTAAATCTATACAGCAATTTTGGGAGTATGACCATCTTCAAAATTTTGGTTCTTCCTATCCAGGAGCATGGGATATCTTTCCATTTTCTGAAATCCTCTAAGATCTCTTTTTTAAGAGTACTGTACTTTTCCTTGAAAAGATCTTTGACTTCTTTAGTTAGGTTAATTCCAAGGTATTTCATTTTCCTCAGTGCTATTGTAAAAGGTATTTTTTCTATAAT
>NW_004524936.1:495147-505747 GCF_000260255.1 Octodon degus
CAAAAGGTCCTTCATTTATCTATTTATTTATTTACTTTTATTAATTTTATTGAGGCCCATCATATGAGGAATGATTGAAAAAGATGTGGTATTTTAATCAATAGAGTATTACTCAGCTATAAAGAATGATAAACTTGAAACATTTATATTTAAGTGTATACTACTTGAAGATGTACTCATAAGTGAAATAAAAAAGACTCACATTCATAAATATCATATAATTTCCCCAGTATAAGAAATCAAAAGAAGAAATACAAATAGAAAAGTATAACACAACCAAAAGGAGAGTGAGAACTTCAGGATTGGACAATGAGAGGGGAAGGAGAAAAGCTGGGAAACAGGACAGGGACAAACCCATAAATTTGTACACACAAGTTTTGCAAGGCAAGGATCCTGAGAAACATCAGCAGGTTTTTGAAACTAGCAGTTAATTGGTAAGATTCTCAATCTGACTAACTATATATGCTGATACCTGTGAAACAAAAACCTGCACTGAAGATAGTAATGTGTAATAGAAGGGTCGCTCTTGGAATACCTGTCATTCTGATCTTCTAAATACCTACTATGTGTCATGACATACCAATTATTACCATACTGTCTCACAAGTAAAAGTTTTTTTTTTAAATGGGCAATAAATGAAAACAAAAAGACACAAGAAAAAGAAAAAAAATGTCACAGGACTGTCCTGCTACAATGTTATATATGGTTAGATTTCTAAATTTTTGTGTAAAAATATGTGTTTATTCCTATTTTGTAAAACTTTTTTTCTTCATATTCTATAAGGAATAAAAGTTGAACATATCAAAACGTATTTATTGTGAAAAAAAATTTCAATGTGAGAGCTTCAAAACAGGTTAGTAAGAGATTTACAAGAAATAATACATTGCATATTGTTATCTATGTAAAAGTCATTCATAGCACAAGATGTAGACATGGTAACTTGTCCAAACACTGTTAGTACAGATCTTTCTTCTTAGTGAATTAGGAGATCATAGCTATATATCTGTCCTAATTATTTTCTATATAGATACAAAATGGTCCTTCATTTATATCACCTTTTTTTCTTCAGTTTTGTCAGAGGTGAGTATTCCATTTCCATCCAAATATTGTAGGTTCGTGAATTCAGCAAAATATCCCAATATAGTCTAGTAGTCCACAAAGGTAGTGGGTTGTACATAGGACTGGCAATGTCCAAATCTGATGACTTGAGCCTTCCACAGCTATGCATGTTAACATGGCTTCACTTTTTCATACCTCGTTTCTACACTTTTCTGCTGGATGGTTAAGACCAAGATAAAGCAAGACCTATATAACAAAAAAAATGTAATTTTGTATCTGACATGGTCACTCAACTCTTCTCAGGACTTATCCCGAAACCCTGTACCACACTTTGTAGATCCTTTGTTAGTGTCAGCCATGTGGATGAGTCACAACAATTGCTTGACCAATTTGCCCCCTGTGAAAGCCTGAGAGAATGTCTTCTCTCCATGTGACTCTCTTTCAGAACACACTACATCATCGATCACATTACTCTGTGGCCCCATAATCTCCTTGATCAGAAAATTTGGGGCAAAACTGAGTTACATGATGTTACAGTGCAGGTTCTCCTATGTCCTGAGTCTTCACTGACCTTGAAAGGCTAGGGCCAAAATGTTGCTGTCCTTGTAGCCCTTGTTTTTCTCTAATTTTTGGTCTGCAAACTTAGGTTGTTAACCCTCCAGAAGATAAGATTTTTATTGCTCTACAACATATGCAGGTGGGTTTAACCTCACTATCTGACTGAAAATCAAACATCTTAGGAATAGAAAGGAATATCTTTTAATGAAAACAAACAAACAAACATTTACTTGAGATACAATCTGGACATTATTGGTATGACATGAAAAGCACTACATATTTAGAAGACCAGAATGACAGGCATTCTAAGCATGACCCCACTATTACACATTGCTATCTTCTGTGTAGTAGTTCACTTCACATGGATCAGCATATTTGGTTAATCAGAGTGAGACTCTCACTCAGTAATTGCAAGATCCAACAACCTGCTGATAGTTCTCAGGATCATTGCCTTACCTAGCTTGTACGTATAAATGTATGGTTTACCCCTGTCATGTTTCCTAGCTTTTCTCTGCCCTCTTTTTGTTGTCCAATCCTCAAGTTCTTCTTTCCTTTCAATTATGTTATACATTACTATTTGTATTTTTTCTTTTGAGTTCTTATATTGGGGAGACTATATGATATTTACACATATTGGTCTGGTTTATTTTACTTATGAGTATATCTTCAAGTGGCATCCACATTAATATGAAGGTTTTGAGGTTATCATTCTTTATAGCTGAGTAATACTCCATTGTATAAATATATCACATCTTTTTCATGCATTCCTCAAGTCATGTGTACCTTGGTTGTTTCCAAGATTTGGCTATCACAAATTGTGCTGACATAAACATAGGTACATATATATCATTATGATATGAGGTTTTCAGTTCCTCCTGAAAAATTCCCACGAGGGGGATAGTTGGTTTAAATTGGTCTTCCAGTCCTAGTTTTTTCAGGAGTCTTCAAGCTGATTTCCATAATGGTTACACCAGTCTACATTCCCTCCAACAGTGGAGAAGGGTTCCTTTTTACCCATAACCTCTCCCACATTTATTGTTGGTTGATTTGTTTATGATAGCCATTCATTCTGCAGTGAAATGGTATGGCAGTGTTGTATTCATTTGCATTTCACGGATGGTTAGTGATGTGGAACATTTTTTCATATATTTATTCGCTTGTTGTTTTCATCCTCTGAGAAGTGTGTGTTCATCACAGATACTCATTTCTGCATTGGATCTTTAAACTTTTGGGCACTAATGTTTTTTAGTTCTTTATATATTATACAGAGCAGACCTTTGAGTGCTTATTTTTCAATACTTTTTCCATATTTATGGGTTGTCTTTTGACTTTGTTGGTAATTTCTTTTGACGTGCAAAAACTTCTCAATAAGAAGAGGTCCCAATTGTTAATTCCTTCAGATATTACCCATGCGATTTGATTTTTGTTCATGAGCTCTTTGCCTACCCCTATGGCTTCATGAGTTCCTCATACTTTCTCTTCCAGGAGATTTGTGTTTCTATTTTAATTAAATCTTTAATACACATTGACTTTAATTGAGAGCATGGTGATAGACATGTGTCAAGTTTTAGTTTTTGGCATGTAGAGAGTCAATTTTTCCAGCAACATTTTTTGAAGAGGACATCTTTCTTTCGGTAACCATGTTTGGCCCTTTGTGGAAGATCAGGTGGCTCAGTGTGATCATAGAGGTTTAAGCATCTTTTAGTGTATTATATTGATCCTCAGGTTTATTTCATTGCCAGTACCATGGTAACTTTATCACAGTAGATTTGTAGTATAATTTCAAGTCAGGAATGGTAATGCCTCCTGCCTTGTCTTTGTTACCCATGATTGCTTTTGCTATTCTAAGTCTTCTCTTGTTCCAAATAAAGTTTAGGAATGATTTCTCTATGTCTGAGAGCTATGTAGGTGGTACTTTGACAGGGATTGCATTAAATGGGTACAGCAATTTTGGGAATATGGTCATCTTCACAATGTTGGTTCTTCCTATCCAGGAGCAGGGAATATCTTTCCATTTTCTGAAATCCTCTGCGATCTCTTTTTTCAGAGTACTGTAATTTTCCCTGAAGAGCTTTTTGACTTCTTTATTTAGATGAATTCTAAAGTGTTTCATTTTCCGTGGTGCTATTGCAAAATTTTTTTTCCTATAATTTCCCTCTCACTGTGTTTGTTATCTGTGTAGAGGAATGCTACAGACTTTTGTGTATTAACATACTGTCCTGCTATGCTACTGAATTTGTGTATCAATCTAGTAGCTTCTTGGTGGAGTTTTATGGGTTTTCCAAGTAAAGTATCATGTCATTTACAAACAATCATAATTTAAATTCTTCTTTACCTATTCTTACTACTTTTATTTCTCTTGTATAATGGCTCTAGCTAATCATTCCAGAACTAAATTGAATAGGTGGGGTGATAGAGTATATCCTTGTCTTGTACAAGATCGGAGAGTGAAAGATTTCGTTTTTCAACATTTCAAAATATGTTAGCCATTGGGTTGTCATAGATTGCTTTTGTCAGACTGGAGTAAAGGCCATCTGCTGAAATTTTCTGTGGGACTTAGAACATGAATGAGTGTTGGACTTTGTCAAAAGCCTTTTCTGCATCAATTGAGATGACCATGTTTTTTCTAGATTTGTCACTATTGATAGGGTGTATTACATTTGTAGATTTGCATATATTGAACCATCCTGGCATTCCTGGGATGAATCCTACCTGATCATGGTTTATAATCTTCTTTATGACTTGGTGTATTCTATTTTCTAGCATTTTATTGAGGATTTTTGCATCTATGTTCACGAGGGAGATTGGCCTGTAGTTCTCTTTGTAGCTTCGTCTTTCCCTAGTTTTGGTATCAGTATAATATTTGCCTCTAGGAATGATTTTGGGAGGATTGCTTCCTTTTCACTTTTACTGAAGAGGTTGAGGAGTACAGAAATTATATCATCTATAATTTCCTGTAGAATTCAGCTGATAATCCATCAAGACCTGGAGTTTTCTTTGTCAGTTGGTTTTTTATTCCATTTCCTATTTCATTGGCTGTTATTGCTTTTTTGAGAGTTGTTATATAGTCTTCATTCAGTTTTGGTAATTTGTACCTTTCTCAGAATCTGTCCATTTCTTCTGTGTCTCCTATTATGTGAGAGTAAAGTTTCTCAACGTAGCTATTGATAATTTTCTGCATTTGTACTGGGTCTATGCTAGTTGCACCATTTTCATTCCTTATTGCTTGTATTTGAATTTTTTCTTAACCTCTATTTTAAGACGTTAGCCAGGGGATTATCAATTTTATTTAATCTTTAAAAGAACCAGCTTTTTGATTCGTTAATTCTTTGAACTATTTTCTTTGTCTCAATTGAATTGATTTCTGCTCTTTTATGATTTCTTCCTGTCTTTGGGCTCTGGATTTGGTTTCCTCTTCCTTTTCTAGATGTTGGAGCTGCAACATTATTGTGTTTATTTATATTCCTCTTTTTATTATTAATTTTATCGAGAAATAAAGGGTAATGAGACAGTGCCGAAGGCCTCTTCCTCATTTTGACTGGCCACATGGGTATGCAATGGCTGGAGAACAAGCATATCTACTTGGATATTGAGGTATGGCTTAAAGGTACAGAAAGGCACATAAAGAGCTTCTGTTGACTTATGAAGCTATAAAGCCAGTCTTCAACTATCTACACACAGACTTACTTCTGCGAAGAATAATAAACTTATTTTGTTTAAATGATTTGTTTTATGAGTTACTGGGAGTCACTAGACTGAATCTGCATGCTAACACAGACAGACTAAAACCTGCATTCTTTATGTACTTCTAGGTATATTGTCTCTTAAGAAAACGATACTACATTGCAGTGCAGGCTACAAAATGCCTCACTGCAGCCTTGCCACTATACTATATGCAATTTGAAGGTAGAGAGAATTTAAATTTGCAGTTATCCAGAATCTTTTAAATGGGTCTGTTGCAGAGCAGAAGTTCAATCAAAGTTTGTAAATCTAATAAATTTTAAATCATCTGGGATTAATAGGCTCCCTTGTTCTGATCTCCACTGGGCACCTGTCATTCCTGTCATCCTGTTGGCATCAACTCCGAAGCAGTGCAACTGACTTGGTATCTATCACGAAACAGCAGAATAGGAAGATGAATTTTCCTCTAACAAAAAATGTTTAAACTCATTTCTTTTGGATTGCCAAGGTTCCTTCTGTTCACCGAGCTCTGAAAGAGCTGTACTGAAGAATTGCTCCAAGAATTTCTGCTTTGGTGTGGTCCTGGCACAAGGCTCTGAGACATCCCATTGACTATACAGAGACACATGAGATGGCTAATGTCTGGGGTGGAAATAAAAGAGGTTTTACCCCCTTACCATGCTGAAGAGTAAATCATCCCTACTAATTGTGTGTATTTATGAAGAGAAGAATTAAATAAATTTTCCCAAGTCATCAAGAAGTAGGACTACCTACGAAAGTAATCCTTGAATTTTGATCCCTTCATAGAGAGAAATCAATGGAGATATTTCTTTTTTCCCATAATTTTATTGAGAAACAAATAGCAATAAGACAGTTTCAAACCAAATTGTTAGGACAGTTTCAATAATTAACACACTACATACTCTCTTACTAGTGGTTATTTGCTGTACAAGATGCTAACATGATATCCTATTTACAAACACCATTAGAACAAATCCCTCTATTCATTAAGAGAATGTAACTATATATCAATCCTAACAATTTTGAATACACAGATACAAAATGGGCGTTCATTTGTATCTGCTTTTTTGTTTAGTTCCATCATTTGAATATTATAGGTGTGTTAACTCAGCAAAATATTCTAAAAGAGTCCAGTAATCCATAATAGTATTGGGTCTTCCTCTTGACTGGCAATGTCAGAAATTGTTGACCTGAGAGCCCTATAGCTCAACATAACAACATGGCTTTACTTCTTGTATTTAGTTTTTATACTTTTCTGCTGGATGGTTAAGACTAAGATAAAGCAAGACCTATGCAACAAGAGCTTTTAGATCTGATAAGGTCAAGCAGTGATTTGTATTTGTAATGTGTGTGTTCACAGCTATAAATTTCCCTCTGAGGCCTGCTTTCATCACATCCCATAAATTCCGAGACGTTGTGTTTGAATTTGCATTGTAGATATTTTTGTATTCCTTGTTTAATTTCATCTGTGACCCATTGGTAGCTCAGTAGAGTGCTATTTAATTTCCATGTATTTATGGGGTTTTTCTCTTTTCCTCCCTTGTTTATTTCCAGTTTCATTGCACTGTTGTTAGATAATATGCATGGGATAATTTCTGTTTTCTTGCATATACTTAAGCATGACATATGAACCAATATGTGGTCCATTTTAGAAAATGACCCATGTGCAGCTGACAAAAATGTATATTCAACTGTGGTTGGAGGAACACTCTGTATATGTCCACCAAGTCCATTTGTTCTAAGCTCTGGTACAGTTCTGCTACTTCTTTGTTAATTCTTTGTCTGGTTGACCTATCTTTTTGGAATAAGGGGGTATTAAGGTCTCTTGTTAAGATTGTGGTATTGGATATTAGATTTTTCATGTCCATTAAGATTTATCTTATATAGTGGGTACTCCCATGGTTAGTGAGTATACATTTATGAGTGTTACCTCTTCCTCTTGAATTTTTCCCCAAACCAGTTTATAGTGGCATTCTTTATTATGATTGATCGTTCTTAGCTTGAAATTGAGACTGTCTGAGAACAGGATTGCTCTCCTTCCTATTTTCTGAGGTGTGGGGTCATGTGATATTGTTTTCCATCCTTTGACTTTCAGCCTATGAGTTTCTTTAGAGTTAAGTAAGTTTCTTTCTTTCTTTTTTTTTTTTTTTGCCGAACCAGGGATTGAACTCAGGCCTTTGCACTTACCAGGTAAGTGCTTATTCTACTGAGCCATCTCCATGACCCTAAGTATGTTTCTTGTATACAGCATATCATTGGATTTTTTTCCCTAATCCACTGTGACAGTGTACTTCTTTTAATTGGTCAATTGAGTCCATTTAAATTCATGATTATAATTGAGAGGTACTTAATTACAATTGACATGCTATTTGCCAACAGTTGTTTATGCTTTTTTTCATGTGTTTGTTTGCCCTATTTAGTGGGTTACTTCTGCTCTCATTCATACAGTTCTGATCATTTTGGTCCCTCTCTAGAACATCTTTTAGTAATCTGTGTAGGGTTGGCTTTGTCATTATGAAATTCTTTAGTTTTTCTTTGTCATGGAAGTATTTCACTTCTCCATCATACTTGAAAGAGGGTTTTGTAGAGTATAGTAGTCTGAGCTGTAATTTGTTTTCAAAGAGGTCTTGAAGTACTCTACTCCATGTTCTTCTTGCCTTCATGGTTTTATTAGAGATTTCAGCTATTATTCTGATTGCATTTCCTTTAAATGTGATCTGTTTCTTTTCTCTACTGGGTTTTGGTATATTGTTATTGTGCTGGATTTCTGGGATCTTGAGTATTATATGTCTTGGTGTATTTTTATTTGCATTGAAGTTATTTGGCATTCTGTATACTTCAATTACCCGAATGTCAAATGGTTTCTTCATATTTGGAAAGTTTTCGGCTATTACTTGTGCACATATTCTTTTTATATCATTTGTATTGATTCCTTTCTCATTGATACCCATTAGTCTCACTTTGTTAATGTTTACATCATCTTGCAGATGGTGAATTGTTTTTTCCTGCATCCTAGTTGTTTTTAAGAGATCTTTTCTTACCTTTTAATTAGCTGCAACAGAGTCTTCATGATCTGAAACTATGTTCACTTTCACTCAAATGGTTTTGCAAGTTGTGACAGAAATTTTAAGTTCCTCTATATCTCATTGACTCTGTTTCATGCGATCTATTTCTTTCCTATTTCTTTTTCCCCTTCATTTTTAAAAATTTTATTCTCATAATTTTATTGATAAACAAATAGCAAATGAGGCAGTTTTAAATCAAATTGGTAGGACAGTTTCAATAATTAACACATTGCATACATTCTTCCTAGTGGTTAAGTGCTGCACAAGATGCGGATATGATATCCTAACACCATTAGAACAAATCAATCTATTCATTAAGAGAATGTAACTATATATCTATCCCAACCACCTTGAATACACAGATACAAAATGGATATTCATCTGTATCCATTTTTTTGGTTAAGTTCCATTATTTGATTATTATAGGTGTGTAAATTCAGCAAAATATTCTCAAAGAGTCCAGTAATCCATAATAGTATTGGGTCTACCGCTTGAAAGGCAATGTCAGAAATTGTTGACCTGAGTCCCTTACAGCTCAACATAACAGCACGGCTTTACTTCTTACATTTCATTTTTATGCTTTTCTGCTTGATGGTTAACACCAAGGTAAAGCAGGAACTATGCAAAAAAGGGTTGTAGCTTTTGGGTCTGATAAGTTCAGTGAAATCCCCTCAGGATATAACCTGAGATCCTGTACCTCAGATTGTAGAACCTTTGTCAGTGTCAGCCATGTGCATGAGTCAAGGCCATTGCTTGGCCAATGTGCTCTCTGTGAAAGACTGAGAGAATGTCTTCTCCCCATGTGACTCTCCTTAGGCACACTCTACATCATCGATCACTTTCCTCTTTGGCCCCATAATCTCCTTGATCAGAAAATTTGGGACACTACCGAGTTACATGACGTTACAGTACAAGTTCTCATATGTCCTGAGACTTAACTGACCTTAGAAGCTAGGGCCAAAATATTGGCTTTCCTTGCAGCCCTCCTTTTTCTCTAATTTTGATCTCCAAACTTAGGTTGTTAACCATCCACAAGACAAGCTTATTGTTATTACCATACAACTTAGGCTGTTAAGCTTAAAGTCACTATCGGTCTGCATGTCAAACATCTTAGGCATAACGTGGAACTGATATTTTTTCATCAAGTATTGATATGTTGACATTTAAGTACCTACAGAATATAATAAAAACATTTAAAATTAGAATATAAGTTAAAAATAAGCATAAAGAACTATAAATATCTTATGTTTACACATAAGTCCAAAAATCTCACCATATACAACCTGGAAGCAGGAGAGTACCACAATATTCCTTTTACTGTATCTTTCTTTCATTCACCACCCCCACCTTTTGAACAACCATCTAGATGAGAGACATCATAGCAGCTACTGGCATATCATAACAAGCAGCCCATATTCAAAAGACCAGAATGACAGGTTCTCCAAGCATGAAAATACTATTACAAATTACCATTTGCAGTGCACTACTTTAGTTCACAGGTATCAGTATATATTGTTAGTCAGGATGAGAATTTTCCAGTAATCCAACTGCTAGATTAAAAAAATCTTCTGAAGATTCTCAGGATTATTGCCTTGCCCATCTTCTACATGTAATTTTATGGCTTGACTTATTCATGTTTCCTAGCTCTTCTCCTTTACCGCTCTTGACTAGTTAGTCCTTGAGATCCTGATTTATTTTTCCTTGTATTATACCTTTCTATTTGTATTTCTTCTTTTCAATTGTTATACTAGGGAAACTATACGACATTTACACATGTGTGTCTGGTTAATTTCACTTATGAGTATATGTTCAAGTGGCATCCATTTCAATGTAGAGGCTTCAAGTTTATCATTCCTAAAAGCTGAATAATACTCCATTGTTTAAAAATACCACAACTTTTTCAACAATTCCTCAGATGATTGGCATCTTGGTTGTTTCCAAGATATGGCTATCACAAATTGTGCTGCTATAAATGTAGGCACACATATATCTCTATGATATGATATATTCAGATCTTCCGGGAAAATTCCCAGTAGAGGAATAACTAATTTAAATGGGATATCCAGTCCAACGTTTCTTTTTTTTTCTTTTCAAAGTTTTATTGATAAACATATAGCAATGAGACAGTTTCAAATCAAATCAAAAGTACAGTTTCAACAAATAATACACTGCATATATTCTTCTTAGTGGTTAATTGCTGTACAAGATGCAGACTT
>NW_004524936.1:534928-544540 GCF_000260255.1 Octodon degus
GGCGGAGGGGTGGGGGCTGCCGGAGGGTGTGGGAGAGGTTCCGGCCCATGCTGCCTCCTGGGCTGGGACTGGTCCCGCCAGCGCAGGGTAGCAGGAAGCTCTCCACAAACTCACCGGACCTGGACTAGGACTGGGTCTGGGAGTTCCCGGAAGTGGGCAGAATTTCCTACTTGGCAGGAGGGCTGGGGAGGTACGGCAGAGTGGTGTGGGGCGGCCTGAGGGTGTGGGAGAGGGTCCAGCCCACCCTGCGCCTGGGCTGGGACTGGTCCCACCGGCGCAGGCTAGCAGGAAACTCTCCGCACACTCACCGGACCTGGGCTAGGACTTAGCAGTGTCTTCTGACTGTTGTAGATCTTTGTTGTAGTTATAACCTTAGCACGTAGTGAAGTTCAAGTGCAGATGTACAAGGTTTGGATTTTTCCAGCTGTGCCTCGCTTGACTTTGGCTGCTATGCTCAGCTCCTTCCTTTTACTGCCCATGAGGGTGAACCTGTTTTGTCCCTCTGACATGATTTTCTGCTCCTGGACTAGCTGGTGCTTCTATCCTCTACACTCTCTGCAGGGATTTCAGCTGCAGTGTTTCACCCCAGGCCTGTATGACAGGCCTGAGCTGAGCCTGGAGGGGACAACGTGGAGTAGCGGGGAGAGGCATTTCTCCCACACACTCACCGGGCCTGGACTAGGGCTGGTTCTGGGGATTCCAGGAAGGGGACAGAAATTCCTACTTGGCAAGCAGGGTGGGGGAGGTGCAGCGGAGCATTAGGCGGCATTCCAAGGGGGAGAAAGTGGGTCTCACTCTTGCTTTGCCTGGGGTGGGACCAGTAATATGTTCCTCTGGCAAAGCGTAGCCAGATGCTCTCCCACACATTCACTGGACCTGGGCTAGGACTGCGTCTGAGGGTTCCTGGAATATGGCAGAAATTCCTACTGGGTGGGTGGTGTGGGGGAGGTGCTGCACAGTGGTGATGGGCGTCCCTAGTGGGTAGAATAATGTCTCTCCCATGTTGCGCCTGGGCTGGGCCCAGTAATAGGTTCCACAGATGCAGGGTAACAGGAAGCTCTTCCATACACTCAGTTGACCTGGGGTAGGTCTGTGTCTTGGGGTTCCCAGAACACGGCAGAAATTCCTAATGGGCAGCTGGTGTGGGTAAGTGTTGCAGAGTGCTGGGCGGCCTCCCAAGGTGGTGAAAGAGGGTCTCACCCACGCTGTGCTTGGGCTGGGACCAGTAATATGTCCCGCTGGCACAGGGTAGCCGGAAGCTCTCCCACACACTCACGGGACCTGGGATAGGATTCTCTTTCCTGTTTTGCTCATTCAAGGAATCTATTCTTTTCTAATCTTCTCTATTTTATTTTCAGTGACTTCTTGGGACATAGTTGTTAATTCTTTTACTTCTGAGTTTATTTCTGATCTGATTTTCTCTATGTTTCTGCATTGGTTCTTTATTTCAGACTCTCTTAATTCAGAGATTATTTTCTTTTCAGAGATTAATTGTGACCTTAACTCATCTATACCTTTCTGCTGTTGTTTCTTTGCTTCAGACACTATTAATCCATAGTTTTCTTTTTTGTTTCAGAGATTAATTGTGATCTGAGTTCCTCTATACCTTTCTGCTGTTGTTCCTTTACTTCAGACGCTATTCATTCATACATTTCAGCTATGCTAGTGTCTTCTGCACTTGTTTTATGTGAACTCAGGACTTGAGATTTCATTTTACTCCTTCTCTTTGTCATTTTGTGTAGCACTGTCCACTCACCTTTTGTGTAGAACTTTGGTGCACTTGTACACTTAGTACCTACTAAAATTCAGGTACTGATATACCAAATTGTAGTTCATCCAGTTGTGCCTGGCTTGGGTCTGGCTACTGTCCTTCCTGCTGCTGCCCTTTGAGGTGATCCTGATTTTCCCCTCTGGCAAGATGTTCTGCTCCTGAATTAGCTGTGTGGTTTTTACCCTAGTCATACTGCAGGAACTTCAGCTGCAGACTTTCACCACTGGCCTGTATGCTAGGCCTGGACTGCGTCTGGAAGGGTATCTGGTAGCAGGAGATCACAGAAGCTCTTCCACACACTCACCCTGCCTGGGGTTTGGTGGGTCTCAAGGGATTCCAAGAACATGGTGGAAGTTTTCACTCACTGGACCAGCTTGGACTGGCTCTGTAGTGATGAGGGAGTTCCATAGAATGCTGGGAAAGTTCTCTCTCACATGGTTGGCCTGTGCTTGGTCCAGTGGGCAAAGGACAGTGCAGAAGCTCTCCCACACACTCACAGGGTCTGGGGAGGTCCTTTTATATATCACTATTTTTTATTTTAGTTTGTCAGAGATAAGTGTTCCATTGTTGTTAGAGAAACCGTATTTGAAGGTCTTTAAAGGACTTTTTCATATTTGATGCCAGACCAAAGATTGTAGGTACTTGAATTCAGCAAAATAACCTAATGTATTCCAATAGTGCATAATAGTACTGGGTTATCAGCACAACTGACAATTATCTGAAGTTGTTGATGTGAGTCTTTTATAGCTCAGCATATTAATATAACTTTACCATTTTTCCTCTTTGTTACATTTTTCTGCTGGATGGTTAAGACTTAGTTAAAGCAAGTCCTATATAATTCAAAATGTAACCTTTGCTATCTGACAAGGTCAGTGAAATCCCTTCAGGATTTACTGGGGAACCATGTACACCACCTTGTGAATCTTTTGTGTCATCCATCTGAATGAGTCACAGCCATTGCTTGACCATTTTGCTCTCTGTGAAAGCCTGAAAGAATTTTTCTCTCTAGGTGACTCACTTTTGGCATGCTATACATCTTTCATTTCTTTTGGTTGGTGAATTGAGGCCATTTACATTGATAGTTATAACTAAAATGTATTATCTTATCTTTGTCACATCTGTTGTAACTTCCCTATTTTTCTCCTCTGTTTAATTGTTTGCTCTGCTTGCTGGTCATTTCTGTGACTTTTGAGAATATCTAGCATTACTCTTTGTTGGATTTGTTTGATGTTCATGATTTTCATTGGTGTTTCCTTGAAATGGAATTATCTTATTTCTCCATTATGTTTGATAGATAGTTTTGCTGGTGTCTCTGTTATTTTTCTCATATTACTGAGACAAACTAGGAGACATCTCAAATTAACGGGAAAAAAGGTTTCATTTAGCTCACAGTTTGCGGTGGTTTCAGTGCATTCTTGACTGGTCCCAAGGAAGAATGCGACAGGGCACAGGGAAGCAGTTCATGTTGGCAGTATACAGCAAAATAGAAAATGCCCAATGAGAGGAGTAGCAGCAGAGAGCTAACCTCTTACCCTCCCTTATAGAGCAATCACGCTATTCATCCCAGGTCAGGTGTAGCCATCATACCCATGAACCTAGCAAGACTCAACCCTATAATACATGCATTATTTCATGAATAAATCACAATCTCTACTAGCCACTCCATGAATTTATGATACCCTGCTGACACAAATCATGACAGTAGGGTACATTGATCGATGTTGGAAGTTTTCTTTCAGGCCCTAAAATACTTCATTGCAAGCTATATTTTTCTTTCTTTCTTTCTTTTTTGCAGTACCAAGGATTGAACTCAGAACCTTGCACTTTCCAGGCAAGCGCTTATTCTACTGAGCTATCTCCCTTCAAGCTATTCTTGACATGATGTCTTGTGTTGAGAAATGTACTGTAATTCTGATGGGTTTTCCATTATAGTTTCTCTATTTCCTTTCACTAATAGCATTTGCTATTCTGTTCTTTTGGTGAATTTTTGAGATCTTGATTATTATGTGTCTGGGTGTAGATATATTTTAGTTATGGCTAGTTGGATTTCTGTATGCCTCCCTTAAGTGTATGTCAGATTCTTTACCCATGCTTTTGAAATTTTCTCTATTTCTGCAAATAATGTTTTTGTGCCCTTTTTTGCTGGTTTGTTGACACCTATCAGTCATATATTTTTTCAAATCTTAGAAAACTGGAAATTCAAAGTATTACTATTTTAAACATGTGGACTAAGGGATATTCAAATTTTATTATGCTTAATTCAGTTATTCCTGTATGAGATATCTAAGAACAGTTTCTGTGACTCACCTCTGAAAAATTACTGAATAAGTCCTCCCTTTTTATATCATACCTTTCAAATGTTTTGTCTTCCTTCCTCTCCAGTGAGCATTCATGATTGCTTAATTCACTTTATAAATAACATAGTTTCCATAATGCCTTACTACCTAGCATTCTGTTTAATAGTTCAGGATTTAAAGTTTCTCAGGCACCTTGCTGCAAACACTCTCCCTTTTGGTTTCCCAGGCACCTTGCCCTCAAACTCTCTCACTCTTGGCCCCAAAACCCAAACCTCAGAACAGGTACACCTGACTTTGACCTGGGAAAGCAACCACAGAAACTCTTCCTTGTTAACATTGAAAGTCTCCCACAGACCAGGTAGCCAAGATTAGCTGTTCCTCAGATATGCCAGCCTGTGATAACCTTCCCTAAAAGATCCAATAAAGTCTCCTTTCCCCCTTTTATTCATTGCTGTCTTGGTCTGCTAGACAGCCAGCCTGCTTGCTGTCCCCAATAAATCTTCTACTCATGTCAGAATGCCTGCTCTGGTTGATTGCATAAGATTGTAGCTAACATTTGGTGCCAAAAAGATGGGAGTAATACCAAGGCATCTGCTCGTCCCTCCCAACAAGGGCCTTGCCCCAGTCTGCCACCAGCTCTTCTGAGTGAACTGCAAGGCACAGACCTCCCTTGCTGACCTAACCACCTTCATTACACCTAAAACTGTGAGTATCCCTCATTCACCTCATTCAACCTATCTTAAAATACAAACCTCTCCCATTTTCCAACTTGTTGGGAAAAAAAAGACAAAGAGGGTCATTTCTCACTAGGGACTTGCTGCCTACAGTAGCTGTCTCCAAGGTTCTCTGGCCAAATTTAGCCCAGATGAGATCTTCTTCTGTACTTTGATTTTTTTTTCTTTCTCTGCACATCTTGAAGATAAATGTCATTCTGGGATGGCTCGCTCGCCTCTGCTTTCAACCCCCTTCCCTGCGACTCCTTTGACTCATACCTGGGATGGATAGCCTCTAAATTACTTTAGCCTCTAAATTACACTGACTTAAATCTGTCCTTAGAGGCCTCTTAGGCTTCTCCAACCTCAAAGTCAAATGCCTAGATTTTCTCTGCCAAACAGCCTGGTCACAATACCAGTTGGACAATGAGACTATCTGCCCCCCCCACCAGGAACTTTTGATTATGACACCCTCATTAATTTAGATTATTTTTGTCACCTCAATAGGAAATAGCCCAAGGTCCCCTACCTTGCTTACTTCCCCCTCTGCAATCAACTCTGCAATAACTTCAGAGTTATTGCCAGGATTTCTCTACCATCCCTGTCCTTTTCTGCTCTTTAATTTTCTATTTTATCCTAACTTCTCCCTGTGGGCAACTATCTCTACTCTGGACAACTTGTCTTCCAGCTCTATGCCTCTCAGCCAGCCTTGGCCCCACTCTATAAAATTATGCTGATATTCTGAGCTACTCTTTCTTGCCAGTTGGCCTCCTCTGTGACAAGGGATACCTATTTGGAGAACTTTGGCCCCACTTCCCTTTTGGGACTCTCACAACATGATTGTTACCTTCAGGCTCCTCTTATCCCCCCCAACTTTTTTGTCACCTTGAGCAATAATTCTTCTTCAATACCTTCTCAAAAGTATTCTTCTCTCCTACACTGTCTTAAATCTGTCCTTAGAGGTCCCTTAGGCTTCTCCAACCTCAAAGTCAAATGCCTATATTTTCTCTGCCAAACAACCTGGCCACAATACCAGTTGGACAATGAGACTATTGGCCCCCCAACAGGAACTCTTGATTATGACCCCCTCCTTAATTTAGATTATTTTTGTCACCTCAATAGGAAATAGTCCAAGGTCCCCTACCTTGCATTCTTCCCCCTCTGCAATCACCAGGAACTCTTCCTATCTTACAGTCCCAAACAAATCCTCTTAGCCACAACCTTTACTGAGTCCCCGCTCACCTTATGACTTGAATGAAAAGTGCATGAGCTCCTGGAAACAAAACCCAATAGTCTTGAGCCCCTTGATATCTACCAAGGTTCTTTCCTCTGGAACCTGCCTATTTGCTGCTGCCAGCCTTCATCCAGCACCAGTCCAAGTGAGCTAAGTCTCACTGAGATTTCCAGTCTCAGATTTAGGAGAAGCTGTCTCCACTGTCTTTGGCAGAGGGTTACTATCTTTGCATCCTATTAAGGATGAGTGCCTTCCCGTCCCAGTTCCAAAACCATGGGCTTGTTCTGGATTTCCTTCAATCCAGGATACAGAATGGAATGTGTTCATGCTCCTAAGTAGACACTCTGAGGCAATACAGCCATGCATGTCCATGAGAACTCCCCCAAAGTCTTAAAGTCCAACCCAGCTCAACTTCTGTTATCATGAAAAATATTCATTCTCAGCCACTAAGAGACAAAACATTTAACCCCTTAAAACTCCTGCTTTTGTAACAGCAAATGGTTAAAAATCCCTTAAAAGACTTTGCTTGCTCTAAAGACACACCCGTCTCCCATAGTCACAACACACCCAGTCCCTCCTCTCTCTGTCAGGTGATGGATTGTTTTTTCCTGCAACTTAGTTCTTTTTAAGACATCCTTTCTCACCTTTTCGCTAGGTGCACAAGCCTCTTTAAGTTCTGAAACTCTGTCTTCACTGTCACTAAAATGGTTTTGCAGGCTTGTGATTGAGATTTTAAGATTTTCTATATCCCTTTCACTATGCATCATGTGATCTGTTTCTTTCCTGTATTGCTCATTGAAGCAATCAGTCATATTTCTAATCTCTTCCATTATTTTTCACATAATTTTATTGAGAAATAAATAGCAATGAAAGAGTTTTTTTTTTTAAAAATGGCAGGACAATTTCAATAATTAACACATTGCATACATTCTTCTTAGTGGTTAATTGCTGTACAAGATACTGACATGAAATACTATTTACAAACACTATTAGAACAAAACCGTCTATTCATGAAGAGAATGTAACTATATATCTATCCTAACCATTCTGAATACACAGATACAAAATGGATATTCATCTGTATCCCCCTTTTTTTTTTGTTAAGTTCCGTTATTTGAACATTATAGGTGTGTTAACTCAGCAAAATAGTCTAAAAGAGTCCAGTAGTCCATAATAGTATTGGTTCTTCCGTTTCACTGGCAAAGTCAGAAATTGTTGACCTGAGTCCTCTACAGATCAACATAACAGTGTGGCTTTACTTTTTCTATTGCATTTTTATACTTTTCTGGTGGATGGATAAGACAAAGACGAAGCGAGACCTATGCACCAAGAGTTGCAGCTTTGTGTTTAATAAGATCAGTGAAATCCCTTCAGGATTTATCCTGAGATCCTGAACCTCAGATTATAGATCCTTTGTCAGTGTTAGCCAGGTGGATGAGTCACGGCCATTGCTTGGCCAATGTGTTCTGTGTGAAAGCCTGAGAGAATGTTTTCTCTCCATGTGACTCTCCTTAGGCACACTCTACATCATTGATCACTTTCCTCTTTGGCCCCATAATCTCCTTGATCAGAAAATTTGGGACACTACTGAGTTACATGATGTTGCAGTACAAGTTCTAATATGTCCTGAGTCTTAATTGACGATTAGAAGGCTAGGGCCAAAATTCATTGAATTAAGAGAATGTAGCTGTATATCTATCCTATTTTTTTCAAACCAAATTGGTAAGACAGTTTCAATAATTAACAAATTGCATACATTCTTCCTAGTGGTTAATTGCTGTACAAGATGAGGACACGATATCCTATTTACAAACACCATTAGAGCAAATCCCTCTATTCATTAAGAGAATGTAACTATATATCTACCCTAACCACATTGAATACACAGATAAAAAATGGACACTCGTCTCTGTCCCCTTTTTTTTGTTAAGTTCCATAATTTAAATATTATAGGTGTGTATACCCAGCAAAATATTCTAAAAGAGTTCAGTAGTCCTTAATAGTATTGGGTCTTCCACTTCACTAGCAATGTAAGGAATTGTTCACCTGAGTCTCCTACTGCTCAACATAACACCATAGTTTTACTTCTTGTACTTCATTTTTATACTTTTCTGCTGGATGGTTAAGACCAAGGTAAAGCAGGACCTATGCAACAAGAGTTGTAGCTTTTTGGTCTGATAAGGTCACTGAAAACACCGCAGGATTATTCCTGATATCCTGTACCTCAAATTGTAGAACCTTTGTCAGTGACAGACATCTGGATGAGTCAAGGTCATTGCTTTGCCAATGTGTTTTCTGTGAAAGCCTGAGGGAATGTTTTTTCTCCATGTGACTCTCCTTAGGCACACTTTGCATCATCGATCACTTTCCTCTTTGGTCCCATAATCTCCTTGATCAGAAAATTTGGAAAATTATCGAATTACATGATGTTACAGTACAAGTTCTCATATGAACTGAGTCTTAATTGACCTTGGAAGTTAGGGACAAATTGTTGGCTTTCCTTGCGGCCTTCCTTTTTCTCTAATTTTGGTCTGCAAACTTATGTTGTTAACCATCCAGAAGACAAGCTTATTGTTATTACTATACAACCTAGGCTGTTAAGCTTAACCTCACTATCTATCTGAATATCAAACATCTTAGGCATAACATGGTACAGGTACTTTTCATCAAGTATTGATAAGTTGAACTTTAAATCCCTATAGAATATGATGAAAAAACATTTAAAAATCAAAATATATTTTTAAAAATAGGCATAAAGAATTATATGTTTCTTGTATTTAAACAGAAGTCCAAAAATCTAACCATATAAAAACTTGAAGCAGGACAGTCCCATAGTATTCATTTTCCTATCTGTTGCATTCATTCACCACCCCCTTCTTTTTGAACAATCATGTTCCTGAGATACAGCACAGCAGCAACTGGCATGTCATGACAAATAACCCGTAATCAGAAGACCAGAATGACAGGCACTCCAAGCATGAAAATAATACTACAAATTACCATCTTCAGTGCAGCTGCTTAGTTCACAGGTATCGGTATATATAGTTATTCAGGGTGAGAATCTTTCCAATTAACTGCTAGATTCAAAAATCTTCTGGAGATTCTCAGGATCATTGCTTGCCCATCTTCTATGTATAACTGTATGGCTTCACATTGTCATGTTTCTTAGCTCTTCTCCTTTAATTCTTTGGATTAGTTAGTCCTCAACATCATGCTTTCCTTTTACTTGTATTAAACATTTCTATTTGTATTTCTTCTTTTGATTTCTTATGCTAGCGAAACTATATGATATTTATACATGTGTGTCTAGTTTATTTCACTTATGAGTATATGTTCAAGTGGCATCCACTTCAATATAAAGGCTTTGAGTTCATCATTCTTAATAGCTGAGTAATACTCCATTGTGTAAAAATATCACATTTATTTCAACCATTCCTCAGGTGATGGGCATCATGGTTGTTTCCAAGATTTGGCTATCACAAATTATGTTGCTATAAACATAGGCACACATATCCCTATGACACGATGTGTTCAAATCCTGTGGGAAAATTCCCAGTAGAGGAATAGCTGGATTTTTTGTTTTTGTTTTTTTGGGTT
>NW_004524936.1:551285-564241 GCF_000260255.1 Octodon degus
TCCTGCATCCTCGTTGTTTTTAAGAGATCCTTTCTTACCTTTTCACTAGCTACACCAGCATCTTCAAGATCTGAAACTCTGTCTTCACATTCACTGAAAAAACTTCTTAGTAAGAGCAGGTCCCAGTTGTTAATTCTTTCAAATGTTTCCCATGCGATATGATTTGTTTTCATTAAGTCTTTCCCTACCCCTATATCTTCAAGAGTTCCTCCTACTTTCTCTTTCAAGAGACTTAGTGTCTCTGCTTTTATGTTTAGATCTTTACTCCATTTTGACTTTAGCTAAGTAAATGGTGATAAAACTGGGTCAAGTTTAATTTTCAGCACGTAGAGAGCCAGTTCTTTCAGCACCATTACGATCTCTTTTTTAAGAGTACTGTAATTTTCCTTGAAAAGATATTTGACTTCATTTGGTAGATGAATTCCAAGGTATTTCCTTTCCTTGGTGCTATCATAAAAGGTAATTTTTCCATAATTTACCTCTCAGTGTGTTTGTTATCTGTGTAGAGGAATGACATTGACTTTCGTGTATTGACTTTATAACCTGCTATGTTACCTAAATTCTGTATTAATTCTAGTAGCTTCTTGGTGGAGTGTTTTGACTTCCAAGTAAAGTATCATGTCATCTGCAAACAATGGTAATTTAACTTCTTCTTTACCTATTCTTATTCCTTTTATTTCTTTCTCTTGTCTAATGGTCGTAGCTAAGGATCCCAGAACTATATTGAATAGGGGTGGTGACAGAGGGCATACTTCTCTTGTACCAGATCTAAGAGTAAAAGATTTCAGTTTTTCCCCATTTAGAATTATGTTAGCCATTGGGTTTTCATAAAGGATTTTACCAGATTGAAGTAGAGGCCATCTATTCCAATTTTCTGTAGGACTTTGAATATGAATGAGTGTTGGACTTTGTCAAAAGCCTTTTCTGCATCAATGGAGATGATCATGTGGATTTTAGTTTTCACTCTATTGATATAGTTTATTACATTTATAGATTTTCGAGTATTGAACAATCTTGCATCCCTGAGATGTATCCTACCTGGTCATGGTGTATGATGTTCTTGATGATTTGCTGTATTTTATTTGCTAGAATATATTTGAGGATTTTGGCATCTATGTTTATGAGGGTGATTGACCTCTTGCTTGTTCTCTTTCTTAGTTGCATATTTCCCTGGTTTTTGTATCTGTATAATGCTTGCCTCCAGGATTAATTTTGGAGAATTGCTTTCTTTTCAATTTCATGGAAGATTTTGAGGAGTATACGGACTACATCTTCTGTAAATGTCTTGTAGAATTCAGCTGTGAATCCATCTGGACCTGGACTTTTATTTTTCTCTAGGTGTTTTATTACATCTCATATTTCAGTGACTGTTATTGGGCTTTGAGAGTGGTTATAACTTATCGATTCAGTTGTCGTAATTTGTACCTTTCTAGGAATCTGTCCCTTTCTCTCTGTCTTCTATTCTGTGAGAGTAAAGATTCTCAAAGTAGCTATTGATAATCTTCTTAAATTCCACTGGGTCTGTAGTAGGTACACCCTTTTCATTCCTTATTGCTTGTATTTGAATTTTTTCTTTACTCTTTTTGATGAGATTAGCTATGGATTTATCAATTTTATTTAATCGTTCAAAGAACCAGCTTTTTGCTTTGTTAATTCTTTGAATTGTTTTCTTCGTCTCAGTTGAATTCATTTCTGCTCTAATCTTTATGATTTCTTCCCATCTTTGGGCTCTGGGTTCATTTTGCTCTTCCTTTTCTAGTTGTTGAAGTTGGAACATTAGTGTATTTATCTGTTCCTGTTCTGTTTTAACAATGTGTGAGTCCGCAGCTATGAATTTCCCTCTGATAACTGCTTGCATCGTATCCCTTAAATTACGATAAGTTGTGCTTGAGTTTTCATTGCATTGTAGATATTGTTGATTTTCCTGTTTAATTTCATCTGTGTGCCATTGGTTGCTAAGTTGAGTGTCATTTCATTTCCATGTATTTAGGATTTTTTTCTATTTTCCTTTGCATTTATTTCCAGTTTCATTGCACTGTGTTCAGATAATATATATGGCATAATTTCTCTTTTCTTGCACATATTTGAGCATGAGCTATGGATCAGTATGTGCTCTATTTTAGAAAATGACCCATGTACAGCTGAGAAAAATGTGTATTCAGCTGTGTTTGGGTGAAACACTCTGTACATGTCCACCAATGTCATTTGTTTCAAGCTCTGGTACAGTTCTGTTATTTCTTTGCCAAATTTTTGTGTAGTTGATTTATCTTTTTGGGATAAGGGGGGTGTTAAGATTTCTTGTTAAGATTGTGGTATTGGATAATAGATTTTAATGTCCATTAAGATTTGCTTTATATATTTGTGTGCTCCTGTGTTTAGTGCATACATATTTATGAGCGTTACCTCTTCCTCTGGAAATCTTGCCCTAACCAGTATATAGTGGCCTTCTTTATTTCACTTGATCATTGTTGGTTTGAAGTTGAGACTGTCTGAGAATAGGATTGCTACCCTTGCTTTTTTCTGAGGTGCTGGGACATATAATATTGTGTTCCATCCTTTGACTTTCAACCTATGAATGTCTTTGTGAGTTAAATGTGTTTCTTGTATACAGCATATTGTTGGATTTTGTTTCCTAATCCACTGTGCCAGTCTATTTCTCTTAATTTTTGAATTGTGTTCATTTATATTGATGGTTGTAATTGAGATGTATTGACTTACGATTGACATGTTATTTACTTGTTGTTGTTTACTCCTTTTTCTCTTGTGTTTAATATCTTGCCCCATTCAGTTGGTTGCTTCTGTTCTCATTTGTGGAGTTGTGATCATTTTGGTCCCTTGCTAGAACATCTTTCAGTAGCCTGTGTTGGGTTGGCTTTGTCATGATGAAATTCTTAATTGTTCTTTTTTGTGAAAGTATTTCACTTCTCTATCAAACTTGAAAGATAGTTTTGAAGGTTATAGTAGTCTTTGCTGGAATTTGTTTTCATTGAGTAGTTGAAGTACTCTGCTCCATGCTCTTCTTGCCTTCATGATTTGTGAAGAGAAGTCGGCGGTGTTGTAGCTCAAAAATCAGATGACAACGAGGTAAGTCTAAAAGTTAAAGAAGCGCTTTGTTTTAGCTGGTACCCAACGGTGGTCTCTATCCAAGGTGTAAGGTGGCGCGCGCCGGGCATTGACAAGGGGTCTGTATTTAAGCTTGAAAACCGCAAAAGCAGGGCAGGGGTGGAGAGGAAGAAGTGGCAAGGTCATTAGTTCATTAGGTGGTCCTTATTGGTGGAGTGCTGGAATCAGCAATCATGGGGTACAGCGAGTCATTAGTTTATGGGGTGGTTCTGTTCAGTGGAGGAGCTGAATTGGCAGTCATACATAGTTCATTGAGATAAGGTTTGGGGAACATATATCATAAGACTTGAGTCACAGGGATGAGGAATTGGAAGAATTGGGAGGGGTTGGCGCATACAGAAGAGAAACTCCGCGAGGTTAGAAGGGCAACAAAATGGAGTCAATTTTAACAGAGTACAACAGGCAGTAATTCTGATGGGTTTTCCTTTGAGTATGATCTGCTTCTTTTCTCTAGCAGCTTTCAGCATATTATTCTTGTGCTGAATTTCTCAGATCGTGACTATTATATGTCTCAGTGTGCTTTTAATTGGGTTGCCGTTATTTGGCATTGTGTATGTTTCAGTTACCTGAATGTCAGGTTGTTTACTCGTATTTCAGATGTTTTCTGCTGTTAATTCTTCCCATATTCTTTTTATGTCATTTGTATTGTCTCCTTCTTTCTCATTGATGCCTGCTAGTCTCACATTGTTCATCTTTACAACATCTTGTTAGTGATGAATTATTTTTTCCTTCATCTTGGTTGTTATTAGAAGATATTTTCTTACCTTTTCACTAACTGCACCAGCGTCTTCAAGATCTGAAACTGTGTTCACTTTCACTCAAGTAGTTTTGCAAGCTTGTGTTTGAGATTTTAAATTCTTCTATATCTCTTTGACTCTACTTCATGCCATCTATTTCTTTCCTGTATTGCTCATTCAAGGAATCCATCTTTTTTCTGATCTCCTCTATTTTTTTTATCAATGTCTTCTTTAGAAGAAGTTATTAATTCTTTTACTGCAGTGTTGTTTTTTTTCTGATTGGGTTTCCTCCCTATGTTTCTGTAGTTGATTCTTTACTTTAGATGCTGTGAGTTCTGAGAATTCTTTTATTTCAGAAAACTCCTCTCTGAGTTCCTCTATAACTTTCTTTTGTTGCTTATTACTCTCGACGCTATTAACTCATACATTTAAGCTGAGCTAGTAGAAAAGAATTCCGCTTTGAGTTCTTCTATGACTTTCTGCTGTCGCTAATTTACTATTGGCCCTTATTAATTCATATATTTGAGCTGAGCTAGTGTCCTCTGCACTTGTTCTGTGTGAGCATTGGGTTTCCTCCATATGTTTCTGCATTTGATTCTTTACTGCTGATGTTATTAATTCAGGGATTTCTTTTTTCATTTCCAATCTGAGTTCCTCTATTCCTTTCTTCAGCTCTTTCTTTATTTCAGAAGCCATTGATTTATTGATTCTAGCTGTGTGATTCCCAATTTGTTCTGTGTTAGTGTCCTCTGCACTTGTTATGGGTGAGCTTGAATTCTGAGATTGAATTTTGTTCCTTCTCATTGGCATTTTGTGCAGAATTTTCTTGTGGCCTGTGTTGTAGATCTTTGTTGCAGTCATAACCTTAGCACCTCCTGAAGTTCAGGTGCAGATCTACAAAATTTGGATTTATCCCGCTGTGCCTGGCTTGAATCTCACTGCTGTGCTCTGCTCCTTCCTGCTGCTGCCCTTCTGAGTGAACCTGTTGTGCCCCTCTGTCATGATATTCTGTTCCTGGACTAACTGGGTGGTTCTGTCCCCTACTCTCTCTGAAGGGATTGCAGCTGCAGGGTTTCACCTCAGGCCTGTATGCCGGGCCTGAGCTGAGTCTGGAGGGGACAAGTTGGAGTAGGGGGGAGAGGCAGCTGCAGCTCTCACACACTCACCATGCCTGGTCTAGTACTGGATCTGGTGGTCCCCAGAACGCGGCAGAAATTCTCACTGTTTGGGCAGGTTTGTGGGGTGCTGCAGAATGATGAAGGGACCCAAGGGGGTGGAAGAGTGTCTCACCCACGCTCCGCCTAGGTTGACACCGACAGGTCCCACTGCTGTAGGGTATCCAGAAGCTCTCCCACACACGCTCTGGGCCTGGGCTAGGACTGGATCTGGGGGTCCCTTGAATGTGGCAGAAATTCCTACTGTGCGGATGGGGTAGGGGTGGTGTTCCGAGTGGTGGAATGCATCCCAAGGGGGTGGAAGAGCATCTCACCAATGCTGTGCTTGGGCTTGGACCGGCAGGTCCTGCTGGCGCAGTGTAGCCAGAAGCTCTCCCACACATTCCTCCTCTTTTTTTTTTACTGTCTTCCTGATAACTCTTTAGAGGCAGTTATTAATTCTTTTACTGTAGAGTATTTTTTCTGATTGGGTTTCCTCCATATGTTTCCATATTTGATTCTTTGGTGCAAATACTATGAATTCAGAGATTTCTTTTTGTATTTCAGAAATTAATTCTGCTGTGAATTCCTCTATACCTTTCTGCTGTTTCTTTACTTCTGACACTGTTAATTCATTCATTTCAGCTGAGCTAGTGTCCTCTGCACTTTTTCTGGGTGAGCACTGGGTTTCCCTCATATGTTTCTGTATTAGATTCTTTACTTCAGATGCTATGAATTCAGAGATTTCTTTTTTCATTTCAGGAATTAATTCTGCTCTGAGTTACTCTATGACTTTCTGCTCTTGTTTCTTTACTTCTGACGCTGCTAATTCATTCATTTCTGTGGAGCTAGTGTCCTTTGTACTTGTTATGGGTGGCCTCAAGGTCTGAGATTGCATTTTGCTCCTTGCCTTTGTCGTTTCCTATAGCACTGGCCTCTGACCTTTGGTATAGAGCTTTATTGTAGTTATAACCTTAGCACCTACTGTAATTCAGATGCAAATCTATTAAGTTTGAGTTTATCCAGTTATGCCTGGCCTGGTTCTAGCTGTTGTGTTCAGCTTCTTCCTGTTGCAGCCCTTGAAAGTGAACCTGTTGTGCCCCTCTGGTGCAACACTGAACCTGTGGTGCCACTCTGTTGTGCCCCTGGCCCAGCAAGCACAGGGGAGCACAGAAGCTTTCCAACACTCTAGCCAGTTCTGGTGTTCAGATGGATCTGGGGTCTTGAAAGAGATGCAGAAGTTCTCACTCACTCAGCGATCCTGGGGGTGGGTGATCCAGAGGGTTGCCAGTGTCCCGATGGCACGGTAGAGAGTCTTATTCACGCGGATGGTTGATTTTTTGTCTGGAGATGTCTTGTGGGTGCAAGGAAGCCAGAAGCTCTCACACATGCTTGCTGGGCCTGGGCTGGGCTTGATCTGGGGGTCCAGAGAGGGTCACAGAAGTTCTCACTCACCTGGTCGGCTTGGGGGAGGGGGCTCCAGGGGATTTCAAGGGTCCAGAGGGTGTGATAGAGTGTCTCACTCACGTGGGTGCCTGAGTTTTGGTCTGGAGGGGTCCCGTGGGTGCAAGGAATCCCACACTTAATATTTCAAGGCTATTTGTTACTCATAAAATTCAGAAAATCAAGTACTGAAATAGACCCAAATTTTTCTGAATATTAATTCTTATTATCCCAATATGTTCCTGACATTCACACCAAGCTAAAAAAGATGAATTTCAGCCCTCAAGACCCGCAGAATAACTTATTCAACCTGACTTTCCATGTCTTCAATAATAGAGACCAAAACTAACTATATACAAGTGCCAACTTTTGGCTGTGACACTTGTGACTCCCATCAAAGTGGGACCTTAACAAGGTAATGCTGAGCCTAAACAGTGCTGCCACCCAAGCTCTTCCTGCCAGGACACCAGGCATGAGCCTGCCACAACCTGCAGCCACCACTGGGACCTGGTTCCATCTACAATCTGGAGGGTCACTGGAAATGTGACTGCCTTGTCCACCAGAGCGTGGTTATGTCGTCCAATTCCCTGCCCTCACAAGAAATCTCATCAATACTTGACCTGCTCAGTCTCACCACTGAAGAGGAACAACAGAGCTTGTGATCTATGGCTCACATCGAGGTATCTTTGTCAGAGTCCCAAGTCTTCCTAGACATCTCAGGTAAAAAACTTTTCTTACTGACACAGACACCACATATAGTGTTCTTCCTGAGTTCTAAATTTTCTATATTATATCTACAGTCTCCATAGTGGGTGTTGATGGCTGACCTACATGATGCTCTTAGACGCCCATTACTGCTGACGCCAGACACTGTTCTTCACTCATAATTTCCTTAATAAACTCAATTCACTCTATACCTCTCATGGGGAGAGAGCTCATTCATAAGCTCCATGTCTCTCTCACCTCTCTGCCCACAGTGATCATCCTATAAACATAACCTCAATGCAAAGCCAGCTCCTACCACCCCCTTCCCTTGTTGGCCATGTACTCTAAGACACTTCCAGTCCCACTCGCATCACATATCCTATTCCTACACTGCTGTAGCTCAAAGATCCCATGGTCTTTCCCTTCATTCCTCAATACCCAATAGCCTCCAAACATCAGAGGGGACTCAAGCCCATCAATTGTCATCTGCTTACTCCTCCCCTTCAACATGGTCATGGTAAAATGACACATTCAGGTCATAGACTACCTTCTTGTTTCTACCCAAACCATAAAATTCACCTAGTGTTGTCTATACATGTCCATTCCATGGCCTGATCTCATGGCCATCTTGGCCATACCCAACAACATACACACTTCTCCTCTTTCCAAAGAAAACCCTTTAACAATTGATATCTCCCTTTTACAATTCCCCTCTTCCCAAAAAATTCACATGTTTTCTCGTATCAAACTCACTTTGTTCAATGCACATCCAGAAAAACAACACAAAACAGGCACACAGTTGTTTCTGTGTGGCACCTTGATTGCTATGGGTTACTCAGAATAGGAACAAGATAGGCCACATTGAAATTTAATTAAGGGCCTTTATTTACTGAGCTCAGAGCCATCAGTCTGTTCTCATGCAGAAGACTGATTAACCTAGCACCCAGGAAGCAAGGGGTTTTTAAAGCAAAAAAACTACTTCCCATTTGGCTAACAAATTTGTCATCTAACACAGAACAGCACTATCAGGGACAGCCTGACCATTACTCAACATACATTTTTTCTGGGAGCATTGTTTAGTTTTTGTTTAACGTACATAAGCATTGCTGTAGTCTTGACTACCACAGTGATGCTTTCCAGTTGGTTAGCAACACTTTTTTAATAAAGTTAGAAATATTTTGAACTTTACTTTGATTTATTTTGTAAATCTATTCTGAGTACTTTCAGTCTATTGATTTATCAATGGTACACCAAACCTTTTTGTGATCTTATAAGGAATCAGGGTCACAGAGAGTTGAGCAGAGTAATTTTTTCACATAGTTTAACATTAACTCATCACATTGATATATAACACTCTGTCATCTTTCTTTGGCTTGCTCCCCTCCTAGGGACCCTCATAGGGCTTTCTATTATGTTCATGATAGCCCCCTGCTTCATTTGCCTGGTCCACAATAGTGTCACCAGATTAACAACCCAAAATTTTAACCAAATGTTTCTCTTAAATCTCTTACCAGACCTTACTTCAATAAGACCCTTCAATGAAAACAACTCCTCACCCTGACCTCGAATCATGGCCCGATGACTCCACGTGTCAGCAGGAAGTAGCCAGATGATTTCTTCATCCTTTTTCTGTCAAATAGAGTCTGGGATGATAAGTCAGGTTTCAAAGTTTCCCAGACACCTTGCTGCAAATATTCTCCCTCTTGGTTTAACAAGCACCCTGCCCTCAAACTCTCTCCCTATTGGCCCCATGCAGAGCCAAACCCAAAACCTCAGAACAGGTACACCTGACTTTGACCTGGGCAAGCAACCACAGAAAGTCTCCCTTGTTAACATTAAATTCCCCTACAGACCTAGTAGCCCTGCCAAGATTAACTCTCCCTCAGATGTTCCAACCCATGATCACCTTCCCTAAGAGATCCAACAAAATCTCTTGTCCCACCCTTTATTTGCTCCTATCTTGGTCCACTATACAGCCAGTCTATTTACTGTTCTCAGTAAATCTACTTGCATCAGAATACCTCGACTGATTGATTGTGTGGATTCATACCTAACACTGTTTGGTTAGAGGAAGCCAATAAAATCCTGGCCATGTATAATTCCTTTATGTGAAGGACAAAAGGTTGATTTTTTCCACTCTCTGGGTTGTCTTTTCACTGTGTTGTTTCCTTTTGATGTTCAAAAACATTTTAATAAGATGAGATCCCAGTTGTTTATTCTTTGGAGTATTTCCTAAATCAATTGGTTTTTCTTTCTATATCTGCTTATGCCTATGTCTTCAAGATTTCCTCTTAGTTTCTTTTCCACCACATTTAATATTTGCATTTTAGCATTAGAATCTTTGATCAATTTTGATTTTATCTTAGAGCATGGTGATAGACATGGGTCTAGTTTTAGTCTTTGGCATGTGGAAAGATATTTTTTCCATCAATATTTAGTAAAGAGGCTATCTTTCTTCCACTGAAAGTGTTTGTTCCTTTATCAGAAATAAAGTCACTGCTGGTTTTTGTAGTTGTTTCTGCAACTTCTAATTTACTCCACTACTACTCAAGTCTGGTTTATTTTTGGCAATGCCGTGCTGCTTTTATCATAGTAGCTTTGTTGTGTTATTTCAAATCAGGTATATTGTTGTTCTTTACTTTGCCTTTGTTTCCCAGAATTTATTTTGCTATTCTAAGTCTCTTCTGTTTCCAAATTAAGGGTCAGCCAAAAAGCTCAGTGCATTACAGCACCTGAAAACAGGTGCAGGGACCAGGGGTTTGATCCCCAGGCCTGCCCTGCCAGCCCCACCCCAGAGGAACACTGAGATGGCAATTGAGACTAGGTGTGATGGTGTGTGCCTATAATCTCAGCTCTTGTGAGGCTGTAAACAGGTGGATCACTTTGAGTCTGATCTGGTAGTGAGACCCTAAACACCTTGTAGACCCTTCCCTAAACTACAAGAAAAAAAAACCCAAATTAATGTTAGTATATTTTCTCTCTGTCTGTGAGGTATACAAATGGTTTTCTGATTGACATTATATTAAATCTGTATAACAATTTGGGGAGTATGGCCATTTTTACTATGTTGGTTTTTCCTATTTATGTGTAGGAGATATTTTTCTATTATGGGGTATTTCACTTCATGTTATGATTATTGATAATTGTACCATTGTAACTAGGATAACAAATATCCAAGTTTGTTATTGTCTAATAGTATTTGCTAAGTAATTCATTCTTTGTATGGTCAAATTGAAAGCCCAATGTGTAAAAAGGGGGATGTGAGATAAATACACACTTGTTCTATCTTGGGCAATAATATTTTTGAAGTGCTGTGATAATAACCTCACAAAACCCTATGCTGAAAGAAGGAGGACAACACCAAATGGAAACCAATATCTCAACCCTAAGCAATTGAGAAGGCAGAATCTTGGCACAGACACAAAGAATCTCTATCAAACAGAAGATATCCCTTAAGAACAGACTCTTCCTACAGTGACTCTGACAGTAGTGATATAGCTACCTAGTGTCAAAATTTTATAAGAATTATCACAGAAATCAAAACAAAGAGCTCTTTCCAAAGTAGAAAATGAAAGGACAAATGAGAAAAATGAAATTCCAGGTCCCTATCCAACAAAGAACAAATGCAGGAGACATCAGCATAGAAAAAATGGATCTGGATCTCAAAGACCTGAAATCTGTGAAATGATTGCAAATGAAGAAAAGAAACTTCTCCAAATGTGTATAGAACAAATAAGATCAGAAATAATATCTCATGAGACTGAGGAGATAGCTCAGAGGCATAAGCACCTACCTGGCAAGGACCAGGCCAGAATTGGATTACACACCCCATATGGCATGGTAACCCTGGAACCAAGAAGTGCCAAGCCATCCTGGGAACACTGGGTGCACAATGTCCATGTGATGCCACAGAGTTGGAATGCTAACACTCAGGAGGTTGAGACAGGAGGATAGTTATGAGGTAGAGATCAGCCTGGGGGCTACAAGAATGAGCACAGGATCATTTCAAAATGCATAGTGAGACCCTGTCTCAAAAGCAAAAAAAGAAGAAAGAATCTCACAGGCAAAGAAAAAAAAGATAACTGTCATGAAATACTTGCTGAGCATAGCTAAGGAAAAATTGGGAAAAATAGAGGAGCATAAAAATGAGGGAACCCTCAAATGAGCAATACAGGAATGAAATAGAATGCATGAAACAGATTCAAAGAGGTATCACGGGAATAAAAAATCCCATTGAAACTGGGAAACTCATTTGAATGAAACAGAAGATAGACTTTAAGACCTTGAAGACAATACTGCACCCAGTGACTAGGAACATAAAAACCTCTTAAAAGGTAAACAGGAAATAATCATTCAAGAGCTACAAGATGATTCAAAGATGAACAACATAAAGCTGACAGTGGTCAACGAAAAAGGAGTCAAATCAAATGACATAAAAAGAATATGCACAGAAGTAGTAGAAGAAAACTTCTTGAGCCAGCCAAATAACTCAGTGGATTAAAGCTCCTGCAAGTAGGCACAGGGACTGGGGTTCGATCCCCAGGACTGCTGGGCTGGCTCTGCCCCAGGGGCATGCTGAGACAGCAATTGAGTCTGGGCATGGTGATGCACACCTGTAATCCCAGCTATTGGGAGGCTGTAAACAGGCAGATCATTATGAGTCCAATCTGGTAGTGAGACCCTGAACACCTGTGTAGACCCTTCCCTAAAATACAAAAAAAAAAAAAAAAAAGAAAAAAAGAAAACTTCTCAAGCATAGGTAAACAGTACAACATATAGAACTCCAAATAGCATCAACCAAAACAAATCTACAGTGAGAAATATAATAATCAAGATCCCAGAAATTCAGCAAAAAAGAACATATTAAAAGCAGTTAAAGAAGACAAACAGATCATGTTTAAAGGAAAGGCCATCAGAATAACAAAAGATTTCTAAACACAAACGATCAAGTCAAGAAGGATTGTAGGAACTTTGGAGAACTCTGGGCAGCCTGTGAGACTTTGGTAAGCTGCAAACTTTGGCCTCTAGTGCACAAGCTTGGACCTTTGGCTGTCACCTGTCCCAGCTTTGAAGACCTTAGAAAAACTCTGGGCAGCCTTTGAGACTGTTAAGCTGTAACTCATGGGGATAGCGTGCACACATACAGAGATTACCTGGCGCTGATCAAACCATTTTAAAAATTAGGAGGACACTAGGTGGCCCAGACTTTGGAGAGCCTTGTCCCTTGGACGCCAGCAAAGTCATGAAGCTTGTGCTGGGGCCAATCTCACCTTTTAAGAATGTAGGAGGAGAGCGCAGGCCCGGAGAGTGAGTGAGAGGACCAAGGGCCGCGGGATCCTGAACAGACCTGGAGCGTAGGCCCGGTGAGAGAGTGAGATGACCCGGGGCCACGGGATCCTGAACAGACCCAGAGCACAGGCCTGGAGAGTGAGTGAGACGACCAGGCCAAGGGATCCTGAATACATCCAGAGTGCAGGCCCAGTGAGTGAGTGAGATGACCCAGGCCACGGGATCCTGAATAGACCCAGAGAACAGGCCCGACGAGTGAGTGAGACAACCCAGGGCCTTCCGGATCCTGAACAGACCCAGAGTACAGGCCCGGTGAGTGAGTGAGATGACCCAGGGACGCTAGATCCTCGTTCGACCCAGGCTGCAGGCCCAGCAGGGAACCCTTCAGCAGAACGCCCTGCAAAGTGGCTAGAGACAAGACCCACCCAGCTGATTCAGGAGCAGAACATCTTGACAGAGTGACACAAGGGTTCAACTCTAACACCTGCAGCAAAAAGAAGTGAAG
>NW_004524936.1:570439-592941 GCF_000260255.1 Octodon degus
ATAAATAAAATTTTTAAAAAAGAAGAAAGAAAGTGAGGGTGAAAACAGAAAAAAAAAGAATGTAGGAGGAATCTGGGCTTCCTGAAGAACTTTTGCCAGCTGTACTGTTTGGGTCCAGCATGCACAGGCAGGGGGAGATTTCCTGACACTGGGCCCAAACATTTAAGAACTTTGGATTACTCTGAGCAGTCTGTGGGACTCATGTAACTTAGAAACTTTGGCCTCAGGGTTCAGGCTTTGAGCATTTACTGTCAATGGTCCCAAATTCTAAGAATGTGCGAGGACTCTGGTCAGCAGCCAAGACTCTGTGATGCTGCAATCTCTGCATCCAGTGCACACTGGACCCAAGGTCCAACCACTTTAGAACTTAAAGAGGATTCTGTGTGGACAAGACTCTGGTGATGTGCATCCCTTGGCTCCCAGAAGAAGCTTGGACATGGTGCCAGCACAGGTACAACATTTTAAGAACTTAGGAAGACTCTTGGCTGCCTATGGCATGCTGGAGAGCAGCACCAATTGGGCCCAGAGCTCACAGGTGTGGGGAATTTCACAAAAGCTGTTCAAATATTTAGGAAATTATAAGGGGTCGAAGGGACCATCAGATATTGTGAATGCAACCAGCAAAAACCACCTGTAAAGAACATTTTTTGAACATCAGCTAGTTATCTACACTAGTAGTGAGAAACTTGGAGAGTCTTACCATTATTTAAGTAAAGCGGGAACCTTACTGAATAAAGCTTCACATCTCCCCAACCACTGCTAAGATTGGGAGATTATAGGGAGCTTCAAAAATGCCAAAATTCAGGAACAAATTGCAATGTCAGTAATTCATCAGTCCAGAACAGATCCAGCAGACAAGGACATACAAGAATGTTGAAATCACACACTTGAAACTTCTGAAAGGATAGCAACTCAAGTAAAGAAACAAGGTCATTAGGATATAGAAGAAATAAGATCAGAAATAATCTCTAAGGTCAAAAAAGATATGACAACAATCATGAAAGTATTGTTCAGCACAGCTAAAGAAGACATAGATAAAAAATAGAGAATAGAAAAATGGAGCCAGTCCTAGCCCAAGCCCGGTGAGTGTGTGGGAGAGCTTCCCACTACCCTGCTCTGGTGGAACCTACTACTGGTCGAAGCCCAGGTGCAGCGTGGGTGAGACCCTCTTCCACACCTTTGGGATGCTGCCCACCACTAGCAGCACCTCCCCCAACCCGCCGGACCATTAGGAATTTCTGCCGCGTTCTGGGAACCCCCAGACCCAGTCCTAGCCCAGGCCCGGTGAGTGTATAGGAGAGCTTCCCAATACCCTGCCTTGGTGGGACTTATTACTGGGCCCAGCCCAGGACCAGCATGAGTGAGACCCTCTTCCATCCCCTTGGGACACCCACCAACAGTCTGCAGACCTTCCCCCAACCCACCCGCCAAGTAGGAATTTCTGCTGCACTCCGGGAATCCCCAGACCCAGTCCTAGCCCAGGAATTGTGAGTGTGTGGGAGAACTGACTCTCCCCCCTACTCCAACTTGTCCCCTCCAGGCTCAACTCAGGCCTGGCATACAGGCCTGCGATGATACCCTGCAGTTGCAATCCCTGCAGAGAATGCAGAAGATAGAACCACCCAGCTAGTCCAGCAGCAGAAAATCTTGCCAGAGGAGCAAAACAGGTTCACACCCAAAGGCAGCAGCAGGAAGGAGCTGAGCACAGCAGCCAGACCCAAGCCAGGCACAGCTGGATAAATACAAACTTTATAGATCTGCACATGAACCTCAGTATGTGCTAAGGTTACAACTACAACCAAGATTTACAACAAAGGTCAGAAGACAGTGCTACACAAAATGAAGAGAAGGAACAAAATGCAACCTCAGAACCCAAGCTCATTCATAACAAGTGCAGAGGACACTAACACAGAACAAATTGAGAATCACACAGCTGAAAGCACTGAATCAACAGCTTCTGAAATAAAGAAACAACTGCAGAAGTGTATAGAGGAACTCAGATTGGAAATAAAAAAAGAAATTCCTGAATTACTAACATCTGCAGTTAAGAATCAAAGGCAGAAACATATGAAGGAAAGCAAATACCCACCCAGAAAAAGTGAAGAGGACAGTAGGTCCGCTCAAATGCATGAATTAATAGCATCGATAGAAAATAAGGAACAGTAGAAAGTTATAGAGGAACTCAGAGTGCAATTCTTTACTGAAATAAAAAAAGAATTCTCAGAACTCAGCATCTGAAGTAAAGAAGCAACTACAGAAACATAGGCAGGAAACCCAATCTGAAAAAAACACTGCAGTAAAAGAATTTATAACTGCTTCTAAAGAAGACATTGATAAAAAAAATAGAGGAGATTAGAAAAATGACGGATTCCTTGAATGAGCAATACGGGAAAGAAATACATCGCATGAAACAAAGTCAAAGAGATATAGAGAAAATGAAACTCTCAATCACAAGCTTGCAAAACCGTTTAAGTGAAAGTGAAGACAGAGTTTCAGATCTTGAAGATGCTGGTGCGGCTAGTGAAAAGGTAACAAAGCATCTCTTAAAAACAATGAGGATGCAAGAAAGAATAATCCATCACCTGCAAGATGATGCAAAGATGAAAAATGTGAAACTAATAGGTATCAATGAGAAAGAAGGAGTCAATACAAATGACATTAAAAAATATGGCCAGAAGTAATAGCAGAAAACTTCCCAAATATGAGGAAACAATCTGACATTCAGGTAACTGAAGCATACAGAATGCCAAGTAACCTCAATCCAATGAAAAACACACCTAGACATATGATAATCAAGATCCCAGAAATTCAGCACAAGAATAATATACTGAAAGCCACTGAGGAAAAGAAGCAGATCACATTCAAATGAAATCCCATCAGAATTACGGCCAACTTCTCTTCACAAACCGTGAAGGCAAGAAGAGCATGGAGTAGAATACTTCAATTACTCTATAAAAACAAATTCCAGCCCAGACTACTATACTCTACAGAACTCTCTTTCAAGTTTGATGGAGAAGTGAAATATTTTCATGAAAAAGAACAGCTAAAGAATTTCATGATGACAAAGCCAGCCCTACACAGGCTACTGAAAGATATTCTAGTAAAGGACCAAAATGATCAGAACTCCACGAATCAGATCAGAAGCAACAAACTAAATAGGGCAAGAAGTTAAACACAGGAGAAAAAGGAGAAACAAGAACAGGTAAATAACATGTCAATTGCAAGTCAATACATCTCAATTCTAACCATCAATGTAAATGGACTCAATTCACCAATTAAGAGAAATAGACTGGCACAGAGGATTAGGAAACAAAATCCAACAATATACTTTATACAAGAAACACATTTAACTCATAAAGACATTTATAAACTGAAAGTCAAAGGATGGAAGAAAATACTACATGCACGAGCACCTCAGAAAAAAGCAGGTGTAGGAATCCTATCCTCAGACAGTCTCAACTTCAAACCAACAATGATCAAGCGAAATAAAGAAGGTCACTATATACTGGTTAGGGGAAAAAGTCAAGAGGAAGTGGTAACACTCATAAATATGTTTGCACCAAGTACAAAAGCTCCCAATTATATAAAGCAAATTTTAATGGACACGAAAAATCTAATATCCAATACCAGAATTTTAACAGGAGACCTTAACACCCCCTTATCTCCAAAACACAGGTCAAGCAGACAAAAACTTAGCAAAGAAATAACAGAACTGAACCAGAGCTTAAAACAAATGGACTTGGTGGACATATACAGAGTGTTCCACCCAAACAGAGCTGAATACACATTTTTCTCAGCTGCACATGGGTCATTTTCTAAAATAGCCCACATAGTGGACCATAAGTACTGCTTAAGTATATGTAAGAAAACAAAATTATCCCATGCACATTATCTGACCCCAGTGCAATGAAACTGCAAATCAATGACAAAAGAAACCAGAAAAACACCTTAAATGCAGGGAAATTAAATGACACCCTACTGAGCAACCAATGGGTAACAACTGAAATTCAACAAGAAATTCAATAATATCTACAATTCAATGAAAATTCAATCACAACTTATCGTAATTTATGGGATACGATGAAAGCAGTTCTCAGAGGGAAATTCATAGCTGTGAACTCACACATTAGGAAAACAGAACGGGAACAAATAAATACCCTAATGCTTCACATTCAACAATTACAAAAGGAAGAGCAAACCAAACCCAGAGCCCAAAGACGGGAGGAAATCATAAAGATTAGAGCAGAAATTAATTCAACTGAGACGAAGAAAGCAATTGAAAGAATTAAAAAAGCAAATAGCTGGTTCTTTGAAAGATTAAATAAAATCGATAAGCCCCTAGCTAACGTAATCAAAAAGAGGAAAGAAAAAATTCAAAAACAAGCAATAAGCAATGAAAAGGGTGTAATTACCACAGACCTAGTGAAAATTCAGAAGATTATGAATAACTACTTTAAGAATCCTAACTCTCACAGAATAGAAGACACAGAAGAAATGGACAGATTGCTAGAAAGGTACAAATTACCACAACTGAGTAGACAAGATATAACCACACTCAGTAGCCCAATAACAGCCAATGAAATATGAGATGTAAATAAAAATCTACCAGCAAAGAAAAGTACAGGTCTCTATGGATTCACAGCTGAATTCTACAAGACATTTACAGAAGATGTAGTCCCTATACTCCTCAGAATCTTCCATGACATTGAAAAGGAAGCAATCCTCCCAAAATCATTCCTGGAGGCAAGTATTATACTGATACCAAAACTAGGTAAAGAAAAACTAGGAAAGAGAACCACAGGCCGATCTCCCTCATGAACATAGATGTCAAAATCCTCAATAAAATCCTAGCAAATAAAATACAGCAAATCATCAAGAAGATCATACACCATGAGCAGGTAGGATGCATCCCAGGGATGCAAGGATGGTTCAATATTCACAAATCTATAAATTTAATACACTATGTCAATAGAGCGAAAACTAAAAAACATATGATCATCTCCATTGATGGAGAAAAGCATTTTGACAAAGTCGAACACTCATTCATGTTCAAAGTCCTACAGAAAATTGGAATAGATGGCCTCTACTTCAATGTGGTAATGCCATTTATGAAAACCCAATGGTTAACATAATCATAAACGGGGAAAAATGAAATCTTTTACTCATAGATCTGGTACAAGACAAGGATGTCCTCTATCACCACACCTATTCAATATAGTGCTGGAAACATTAGCTAAAGCCATTAGACAAGAACAAGAAATAAAAGGAATAAAAATAGGCAAAGAAAAAGTTAAATTATCTTTATTTGCAGATGACATGATACTTTACTTGGAAGCCCCAAAAAACTCCACCAAGAAGCAGCTAGAATTAGTACAGAAATTCAGTAGCATAGCAGGTTAAAAAGTCAATACCCAAAAGTCAATTGCATTCCTCTACACAGACAACAAACACAGTGAGAGGGAAATTATAGAAACAATAACTTTTACAATAGCATTGAGGTAAATGAAACACCTTGGAATTAATCTACTTAAAGAAGTCAAAGATCTTTAGAAGGAAAAGTACAGGACTCTGAAAAAAGAGATCATAGAGGCTTTCAGAAAATGGAAAGATATTCCATGCTCTTGAATAGGAAGAACCAAAATTGTTAAGATGACCATACTCCCAAAATTGCTGTACAGATTTAATGCAATCCGTATCAGATTACACCAACATACCTCACAGACATAGACAAATCATTCCTAAAATTATCTGGAATCAGAAAAGACCTAGAATAGCAAAGGCACTTCTGGGCAGTAAAGACAAGGCAGGAGGCATTACAATTCCTGACTTGAAATTATACTACAAGGCTACTGGGACAAAATCAGCATGGTACTGGTAACAAAATAGACCCGAGGATCAATGGAATAGATTAGAAGACACTGAAGCCCCTGTGAACACACTCAGCCACCTTATCTTTGACAAAGGGGCAGAACATACTCACTGGAAGAAAGATAATCTTTTTAACAAATGGTGCTGGAAAAACTGGCTCTCTACATGCCGAAAACTGAAACTTGACTCAGGTCTATCACCATGCAATAAAATAAAGTCAAAATGAATTAAAGATCTAAACATTAAAGCTGAGACACTAAATCTTATGGAAGAGAAATTGGCAGGAACTCTTGAAGACATAGGGGTAGCCAAAGAGTTCATGGACAGAAATCAAATCGCACGGGTAACAGTTGAAAGAATTAACAGCTGCAACCAGCTCTTACTGAGAAGTTCTTTCACGTCAAAAAAAATTACCAAGAAAGTGAAAAGGCAACCAAAAAATTGGGAAAAAATCATGACAAATAAGCACACAGACAAAGGTCTGCTCTCTAGAATCTATAAAGAACTAAAAAACACTAGGGTCCCAAAGTTTAAAGACCCAATCCAGAAATGGGCCTCTGAGGTAAACACACACTTCTCAGAGGAAGAAATTAAAGAAGCGAAAATATGAAAAAATGCTCCACATCACTAGCCATCTGCGAAATGAAAATTAAAACAACAATGAGATATCATCTCACCCCAGAAAGAATGCTTATCATAACGAAATCATCCAACAACAAATGTTGGAGAGGCTGTGGGGAAAAAGGAACCCTTCTTCACTGCTGGTGGGAATGTAGACTGGTGCAACCATTATGGAAATCACTATGAGACTCCTTAGAAAAGTTGGACTGGAAATCCCATTTAAACCAGCTATTCCTCTACTGGGAATTTTCCCAGAGGATCTGAAAACATCATATCATAGTGATATATGTGTGCCTATGTTTATAGCAGCACAAATTTGTGATAGCCAAATCTTGGAAACAACCAAGATGCCCATCACCTGAGGAATGGTTGAAAAAGATGTGGTATTTTTACACAATGGAGTATTATTTAGCTATTACGAATGACAAACTCGAAGCCTTTTTATTGAAGTGGATGCCACTTGAACACTATACTCATTAGTGAAATAAAGCAGACACACATGTGTAAATATCATATAGTTTCCCTAGTATAAGAACTACAAAGAAGAAATACAAATAGGAAGGCACAATACAAGTAAAAAGAAAAGCAGGATGTCAAGGACTAACTAATCAAGAGAGGGAAAGTAGAAGAGCAAGGAAACATGAAAAATTCAAGTCATACAATTATATGTAGAAGATCGGTAAGGCAATGATCCTGAGAATCTGCAGAAGATTTTTTAATGTAGCAGTAAATTGGAAAGATTCTCACCCTGACTAACTATATATATGATACCTGTGAACTAAGTTACTGCACTGCAGATGGTAATTTGTAATAGTAGTTTCATGCTTGGGGTGCCTGTCATTCTGGTCTTCTGAAAATGGGCTGCTTGTCATGATGTGCCAGTTGTTGCTATGATGTCTCCAAGGTAGGTGGATATTTAAGAAGAGGGTGGTGAAGGAAAGCAAGAGACAGGAAAGGGAATATTGTAGGACTGTCCTGCTTCAAAGTTGTATATGGTGAGAATTTTGGACTTATATGCAAACATGAGAAATATAATTTTTTATGCCTATTTTTAAAATATGTTCTAATTTTTAAATGTTCTTTATCATATTCTATAGGGACTTAAAGTTCAACATATCAATACTTGATGAAAAATATCTGCTCTATATCACACCTAAGATGTTTGATATGCAGAAAGACAGTTATGTTAAGCTCAACATCCTAAGTTGTATTGTAATAACAATATGCTTATCTTCTGGATGTTTAACAACCTAAGTTTGCAGACCAAAATTAGAGAAAAAGGAGAGCTGCAAGGAAAGCCAATATTTTGGTTCTAGCCTTCTAATGTCAATTAAGACTCATGACATATGAGAACTTGTACTGTAACGTCATGTAACTTGCTAGTGTCCCAAATTTTATAATCAAGAAGATTATGGGGCCAAAGAGGTAAGTGATAGTTGATGTAGAGTGTGCCTAAGGAGAGTCACATGGAGAGAAAACATTCTCCTGGGCTTGCACAGAAAGCACATTTGTCAAGCAATGGCTGTGACTCATCCACGTGGCTGACACTGACAAAGGTTCTACAGTCTGAGGTACATGATCTCAGGATAAATCATGAAGGGATTTCACTGACCTTATCAGACCCAAAAGCTACAACTCTTGTTGCATAGGTCCTGCTTTACCTTGGTCTTAGCCATTTAGTAGAAAAGTATAAAAGCGAAATATAAGAAGTAAAGCCATGCTGTTATGATGAGTTGTACGGGACTCAGGTCAACAATTTCTAACATTGCCAGTTAAGTGGAAGACCCAATAGTATTATGGGCTACTGGACTGTGAGACTATTTAGCTGAGTTTACACACCTATAATATTCAAATTACGGAACTTAACAAAATAGTTGATACAGATGAATGTCCATTTTGTATCCGTGTATTCAATGTGGTTGGGATGGATATATTGTTACATTCTCTTAATGAATAGAATGAGTTGTTCTAATGGTGTTTGTAAACAGGATATCAAGTCCGCATCCTGTACAGCAATTAACCTCTAAGAAGAATGTATGCAGTGTGTTAAATATTGAAACTGTCCTACCGAATTGATTTGAAACTGTCTCATTGCTATTTGTTTATCAATAAAATTATGGCAAAAAATAAACTACTGTACTGAAGATGGTAATTTGTAATAGTAGTTTCATGCTTGGAGTGCCTGTCATTCTGTTCTTCTGAATATGGGCTGCTTGTTATGACATGCCAGGTGCTGCTATGATGTCTCTTGGGTACATGGTTGTTCAAAGGGAAGGGGGTGGTGAAAGAAATAAAAGACAGGGAAGGGAATAGTGTGGGACTCTCCTGCTGCAAAGTTGTATATGGTGAGATTTTTGGACTTATGTGTAAACATAAGACATTTATAATTCTTTATGCCTGTTTTTAAAATATATTCTAATTGTTAAATGATTTTTTATCATATTCTGTAGGGACTTAAAGTTCAACATATCAATACTTGATGAGAAATACCTGTTCCATATTATGCCTAAGATGTTTGATATGCAGACAGATAGTGAGGTTAAGATTAACAGCCTAAGTTGTATGGTAATAACAATAAGCTTTTCTTCTGGATGATTAACAACCTAAGTTTGCAGACCAAAATTAGAGAAAAAGCAGGACTGCAAGGAAAGCCAACATTGAGCCCTAGCCTTCTAAGTTCAATTAAGACTCAGGACATATGAGAATGTGTACTGTAACGTCCTGGAACTCAGTAGTGTCCTAAATTTTCTGATCAAGGAGATTACGGGGCCAAAGAGGAAAGTGATAGATGATGTAGAGTGTGCCTAAGGAGAGTCACATGGAGAGAAAACATTCTCTCAGGCTTTCACAGAGAGCCCATTGGTCAAGCAATGGCTGTGACTCATCCACATGGCTGACTGTGACAAAGGTACAGGATATCAGGATAAATCCTAAGGGGATTTCACTGACCTTATCAGACCCAAATCTACAACTCTTGTTGCATAGGTCCTGCTTTATCTTGGTCTTAACCATCCAGCAGAAAAGTATATAAATGAAATATAAGAAGTAAAGCCATGCTGTTATGTTGAGCTGTAGGGGACTCAGGTCAACAATTTCTGACATTGTCAGTCAAGCGGAAGACCCAATACTATTATGGGCTACTGGACTGTTTTAGAATATTTAGCTGGGTTTACACACCTATGATATTCAAATAACAGAACTTAACAAAAAAAAGGATATGCAGATGTATGTCCATTTTGCATCTGTGTATTCAAAGTGGTTAGGATAGATATTTAGTTACATTCTCTGAATGAATAGAGTGATTTGTTCTAATGGTGTTTGTAAATAGGATATCATGTCCGCATCTTGTACAGCAATTAACCACTAGAAAGAATGTGTTAGTTATTGAAACTGTCCTACCAATTTGATTTGAAACTGTCTCATTGCTATTTGTTTATCAATAAAATTATGGGAGAAAATTTTCAGTGGATGAAGTTAGAAGGCTTCTGCCCATGTTGTCCTCAAAATATTGTGAAAAATCATGTGTCTCCCTCACATCTGCATCCAGATCCTTCGCAGGAAGTATGTACTTTCTAGTTATGTCTAAATAAACTGTTTCATCACCCTTCTAAAAAAGGAAAGTAGAATAAGTGCTTTCCTGGCAAGCGTAAGGGTCTGAGTTCAATCCCTGGTACTGGAAAAAAAAAAAAAAAAAAAAAACAAGGGCCAGGGAGATGGCTCGGTAAATAAAGAAAATTGGAAACATGGAATGAACAATAAAGGAAAGAATTAGAATGCATGAAACAGATTCAAACAAATACCAGGAAATTAAAAACTTCATTGAAAGCTTGGAAAACTGAATGAAGTTGAAGATAGACTTGCAGACCTCAAAGACAGTAGTACAGCTAATGAATGTCAAAGGAAAGTTTTCTTAAGGCCAATAAGATACCTGGAAATAAAAATTCAGCAGCTGAAAAATGATGCGAAATAATATATATATGAAAATAGTTGTCAATGAAGCAGTGGGAAACAGCACAAATAATCTAAAAATGCTATCTGTAGAAGGACTAGAAGAAAATATTCCAAACATGAGAAAAGAACCTGACATACAGATAAACAAGGCATATACAAAAGGAAAAAAGAAGCCACGATCACAATACATCTACATGTAGACACATAATAATTAAGATCTCAGTAATTCAGCAAGAAAAATAGAATAGTAAAAGATGCTAGAGAGAAGAAACAGATCACCTACAATGGAAAGCTCTTCAGAATTATGGTAGATTTGTCAACACAAACCATGAAATCAGGAAGAGATTGGAGTGAAGTATTTCAGGTCCTTAAAGACAATAACTTCCAACCCAGATTGATATATACTGCAAAACTGTCTATCAGGGGCTGGAGAGATGGCTCAGTGGTCTAAAGCACCTACTTGGAACAAGCTTGGCAAAGCACAGGGACCGCGGTTCAATCCTCCAGCACCACATGCCAGCCAGTCGCGCCCCCTGGTGGGCTGAGCTGGCCACACATACACACACACACACACACACACACACACACACAATAAATGTTAAAATTTAAAAAAAAAACTGTCTATCAAATTCAATGGCAAGGGGCTGGAGAGATGGCTCAGTGGTCTAAAGCACCTACTTAGAACAAACTTGGCGAAAGCATCAGGGACTGCGGTTCAATCCCCCAGCACCACATGCCAGCCAGTCCCGCCCCCTGGTGGGCTGAGCTGGCCTCTCTCTCTCTCTCTCTCTCTCTCTCTCTCTCTCTCTCTCTGTCTCTCAAATAAATAAAAAAAAAATTAAAAAAAAAGAAAAAAACAAAAAAAAACAAATTCAATGGCAAAATAAGTTCCTTCCAAGACAAAAAATAACAATAGATACATGACTACCAAAGCAATCCTACAAAGACTACTAACAGATATTCCAGGAAGAGACAGAAGTGATCACAGCTTCAAGAAGAACAGAAAGGAACCATCAAACAGAGCAAGTAACTAAAAAGAGGGGAAAATTACAGAATGTATAACAAGAAAATCACATGACAAAGAGAAGCCAATAGCTATTAGTCATTATAATGTTAACAGCCTCAATTCACCAATGAAAGGAAACAGACTTGCAGTGGATTAAGAAACAAAATCCAACAATATTCTGCACACAAAAAACATTTTTAACTCAAAATGAAATTCACAGACTAAAATTCAAAGGATGGAAAGCAATTCTCCATGTCATAGGAAATCATCAAAAAAGCTTGGGTAGCTATAATGGTTGGTGACAATATCAACTTCAAACCAAAAAATGTCTAAAGAGATAATAAAAGTCATTACACACCTGTTAAGGGAAAATTGCAAGAAGAGATAATGACTATAAATACATATGCACCCAATGTAGGAACACCCACCTACATAAGAGGAATTTTAAAAGGCATGAAAAATCAAGTGAGCAATAATACAATACTTACTAATGGGGGACTTTAACATCCCACTGTCACAAAGAGATAGAACAACTAGGTAAAAAATCAAAAAAGAAATAAAAGAACTAAACAAAACTTGGGAAGAAATTGACTTGGTAAAACTTTACTGATTGCATCACACAGCAACAACAGAATACACATTTTTCTGAGCTGAACACAAGACCTTCTCCAAAATGAACCATATACTAGTACGTACACAAAGCACTCTTAAGTAAATGCAAAACAACTGAAATTACCCCATGCATACTATGTGATCACAGAGCATTAAAACTGGAAAATATTGACAAATGAAGCTACAGAACACCATAAACACATTAAATGACAACCTCCTAAACAACCAGTGGTTCACAGATAAAACTAAAGAGAAATTAAAAATATTTCCAATTAAACGAAAATACACAGGGGTTGGGGAGATGGCTCAGTAGAATAAGCACTTCCCTGGCAAGTGCAAGGGCCTGAGCTCAATCCCTGGCTCCGCCACAAAAAAAGAAAAGAAAATGCACGTAAAACTTAGCAAAACCTGTCAGATAAAATGAGAATTACCTTAATATGAAAATTTGTAGCTGTAAATTCACACATCAGTAAAAAAGAACAAGCTAAAATAAACAACTTATGCTAAACCTAAAGAACCACAGGACCAGAAGCAACCTTGGCAAGCTTACCTGGAAGGAACCCTGGGACTAGAAGACAGCTGGAGCAGCCCAGCCATTCCTCCTTGGCAGAACTACCAGGAAGGAGCCTTGGAAACAAAAACAGCAGGTACACCAGGCTTCCAAATCAGTGGACTTAGCAGGAGGGAGCCTTTGAACCAGAAGCCAGTAGGCACAGCCAACCTATTCCTCCTCAGCACACCTATTTGGAAGTAACCATGAGACCAGAAGCCAGCAGGAGCAGCTGGCCCATTCCACCCCAACGGACTTAGCAGGAGGGAGCTGCGGAACCAGAAGTCAGCAGGTGCAACCTGCCCAATACACTTCAGAAGGCCTACTGGGAAGGAGCTGTGGAACTGGAATACAACAGGGGCACCTGGCCCATTCCATACTGCTGGGCCCCGGCAAGCCCAGACTGATGCCAAGAATTAAAGGAGCATTCTTATGACACAGAGGTGGCAGCAGGTAACTAGGGTAAGCTAGTCTGCTTGAAAGATTCTAAGTGTATAAAGGAAGGTGTCCAGACAGAACACAGGAGAACTAATTAAAATATAAATTCCCAATATAATATCTGAATAGTTATGCAGTTATAATGTTTGCTCCTATGGTCTAAAATACAAAGCCATTAATTACAAAATTTTGTCAACTTCTAAATTTCACTAGCTGTTATTAATATTGTGAATTGTTCTACTGTAAATAGGAAATCATATCTGCCTTAAATACATGTTTTCCCTTGGGTATCAACAGCAGAAAGTGCTTGGGTAAAGACTTCCCCAAAGCCCTACACTGAAGGTAGAGGGCAGGGCCAAAGAGAAACAAATATCTCACTCTCTATCAGTACAGAAGGCAAAATCTTGGGACACACACCAAAAGAATCTCTCAGGCAGGAGAGATAACAACAACAACCAAAAAAAAAAAAACATTCTTTACAGAGAGGGTCAGACTGCAGGGATACAGCTATCAATTATCACACTTTCATAAAAAAAGTATTATAGAAATCAAAATAAAGAGTTCCTTCTGATATAGAAAATGAAAAAAAGGAGTAAAATGCACTCTCAGGCCCCAAGTCCACCCAAAACATACCCAGGAGACATCAGCACACAAAACTGGAAACCACACACTTGAAATCTCTGAAATAATAGCAACTAAAGTAAAGAAACAACTGCAGAACAACATACAGGAAATCAGACGAGAGATATTCTCACTGGTAAAAAAGAAAATAAATGATAACTAGAATGAAAGCACTACTAAGCATTTCTAAAGAAGACACTGATTAAAAAAATAGTGGAGAATAAGAAAATGATGGAAACCTTGAATGAGCAATATAGGAAAGAAGTACAATGCATGAAGCAGATTCAAAGAGATATGCAGGAAATTAAAAACCCAATCGCAAGTTGGCAAAGCCATTTGAATGAAAGTGAAGATAGAATTTCAGACCTTGAAGACAACATTGAAGCTAGTGTAAAGGTAGGAAAATATCTCTGAAAAACAAATGGGATGCAGGAAATAATAATTCAATATCTGCAAGACAATCCAAGTTGAACAACATATGGCTAATAGGCATCAGAGAGAAGGAAGGAGGCAACACAAATGACATAAAAAGAATGTGGGCAGAAGTAATACCAGAAAACTTTCCAAATATAGGGAAACAATAAGACATTCATGGAACTCACATATACAGAACTTCAAATAGTATCAACCTAATTAAAACTACACCCAAACATACAATAGTCAAGATTCCAGAAATTCAACACAAGAACAATATACTAAAAGCCACTAGAGAAAAGAAACAGATTACATTTAAAGGAAAGCCCATTAAAATAACAGCAGATTTCTCCTCACAAACCATTAAGTCAAGAAGAGCATGATCAAAGTACTTCAAATCCTCCAAGAAAACAAATTCCAACCTATACTTATATACCCTGAAAAACTCTCTTTCAAGTTTAATGGAGAAGTGAAATACTTCCATGACAAAGAACAACTAAGAACAACTAAAGAAATTCGTGATGAATACAACCCAACCCTACACAGAATACTAAAAGACATTCTAGAAAGGGATGAAAATACCCACAATTCCAAGAACGACAACAGGAAGAATCCACTAAACATGGCAAACTATTAAACACAGGAGAAAAGTAGGGAACCAACAATAGGAAAAGAACATGACAAACCTAAGTCAGTAGATATCAATTACAACCACCAATGTAAATGACTTCAATTCACCAATTAAATGAAATAGACTCGCAGAGTGGATTAGGAAACAAAAATAAACAATAGGCTGTATACAAAAAACACATTTAACCCATAAAGAAATTCATAGGCTGAAAGTCAGAGGATGAAAGACAATGCTACATGGCCCAGGACCTCAGAAAAAAGCAGGGGTAACTATCCTGCTTGCAGACAATCTGGAAGTCAAACCAAGAATGATTAAATGAGATAAAGAAGGTCACTATACACTGGTAAGGGGAAAATTCAAAAGAAGATAACTGTCATGAATAAATATGAACCAGATATGGGAGGACAAAGTATAAGACAAATTTTAAATGACAAGAAAATTTAATAACCAATATCACAATCTTAACAGGGGACAGTAATAACATCTTATCTCAAAAACATAAGTCAAACAGGAAAAAAAAAACACTAGCAAAGATGTAGCAGAATTGAACCAAACTTTTGAACAAATTGACTTAGTGGACATATACAAAGTGTTCCACCTGACAACATTTGAATATACAGTCCTTTCAGCTATACATGGTAAGTTTTCTAAGACAGACCACATACTACTCAATAGGTCATACTTAAGTATATAAAAGAAAGCAGAAATTATCCCATGCATATTGCCTTACCACAGTGCAATGAAACTGGAAATTAATGACAAAAACACCACAAACACATGGAAATTAAATAATACACTTCTCAGCAACAAATGGGTTACAGATGAAATTAAACAAGAAATTACACAATATCTACAATTCAATGAAATATCAAGCACAACTTAGTGGAATCTGTGGGATGCAATGAAAGCAGATCATACAGGCAAATTTATAGATGTGAACTCACACATTAGGAAAACACAATGAAAAAAATAAATACCCTACTACTGAACCTCAAGTGTCTGGAAAAAGAAGAGAAAACCAAGCCCAAGGCCCAAAGATGGGAGGAAATAATAAAGTTTAGAACAGAAATTAAAGCAGTCAAGAGGAAGAAAATAAAAAGAATTAATGAATCCAAAAACTGGTTTTATTTGACCCAGGCCTGGCATGTGAGTGAACTCCCCCCCACCAGGGCCCAACAGATCATCATTTGACCCACAGCCCAGGCCTGGCATGTGAGTGAGACAACCTGGGGCCCTCTAGATCCTCATTTGAACCAGCACCCAAGCCCACCATGTGAGTAGAACTTCCTCCATCAGACAGGCCCAGTGTGGAAACCTGCGGCAGAACTCCCTGCAGAGCAGCTAGAGGCAAGACCCATCCAGCTGATCTAGGAGCAGAACATCTTGCCAAAATAGCATAGAGGGTTCAACTTCAATAGCCACAGCAGGAACAAGTGGAGCACAGCAACCAGACCCAAGCCACACTCACCTGGACGGCTTTCAACTTGGTAGACCTGCACTTTATGCCAGCCCTATCAAAGCTCTATACCAAAGGTCAGAAGACAGTGCTATACAAAATGACAAAGAGAAGGAGCAAAATGCAATCTCAGGCCCCAAGCCCATGAAGAACAAATGCAGGAGACAATAACATAAAAGAAATTATAAAGTACACACCTGGAATCTCTGCAATAATAGCGTCAGAAGTAAAGAAACAATTACAGAAAGGTATAGAGGAAATCAGATCAGATATAATTTATGAAGTAAAAAAAGAAATGATAACTATAATGAAAGAAGCACTAAGTACTTCTTTAGAGAAGACACTGATTAAAAAGAGAAGAACAGAAAAATGATGGAATCCTTGAATGAACAATATAGAAAAGAAATAGAGTGCATGAAGCAGATTCAAATTGCTACACAGGAAGTTAAAATCTCAACCACAAGTTGGCAAAACTGTTCGAATGAAAGTGAAAATAGACTTTCAGACATTGAAAACACCATTGCAGCCAGTGAAAAGGTAAGAAAAGGTCTCCTAAAAACAACTACGATGCAGGAAATAATTCAACATCTGCAAGACCATGCAAAGATGAACAATATAAGCCTATTAGTCTTACATTGAAAGAGAAAGGGAAAGAAGGAGTCAATACAATTGATATAAAAACATGGACAGAAGTAATAGCAGAAAACTTCCCAAATATGGGAAAACAATCTGACATTGAGTAACCGAAGCATATAGAACTCCAAATAACATCAACCCAATAAAAACACACCGAGACATATAATAATCAAGATCCCAGAAATTCAGCACAGAAACGGTATACTAAAAGCCGCTAAAGAAAACAAAAAGATCACATTTAAAGGAAAACCCATCAGAATAATGGCAGATTTCCCTTCACAAACCATCACGTCAAGAAGAGCATGGAGCAAAGTACTTCAAGTCTTGCAAAAAATCAAATTCCAACCCAGACTGATATACCTGCAAAACTCTCCTTCTTGGGGGCCAGGCAGATAGCTCAGTAGAATAAGCTCTTGCCTGGCAAGCGCAGGGTCCTGTGTTCAATCCAGGGTACTGAAAAAGCAAAAAATAAAAACTCTCTCTCAAGTATAGTGGAGAAGTAAAATACTTCAATGTGAAAGGACAACTAAAGAATTTCATGATGACAAAGCCAATTCTACACAGACTACTAAAAGATATTCTAGGGAGGGATCAAAATGGCCACAACTCCATGAATGAGAATGGAAAGAACCTACCAAATAGAGCAAATAATTAAACACAGGAGAAAAAGAGGTATACAAAGCAGTCTTTCAATTGTTCTTTTGTATGCAACAGCAAAATATTTCTATGAGCATACTCTACACTTACTTTATTTATTTATTTATTTATTTATTTATTTATTATATTTTAGGGAAGGGTCTACAGAGGTGTTCAGGGTCTCACTAGAAGATCGAACTCATAGTGATCCACCTGTTTACAGCCTCTCAAGAGCTGGGATTACAGGTACATGCCACCATGCTCAGTCTCAATTGCTGTCTCAGTGTGCCCCGGGGGCAGAGCCAGCACAGCAGGCCTGGGGATCAAACCCCCAGCCCCTATACCTGCTTCCAGGCACTTTAATTGGCTGAGCAACTTGGCCCTCTCAGCATACTCTACAAAAGGACTTCTCCTACACGCTATTGATCATGATTCTATCCGGGTCTATTTGTTGGATATTAAGGAAATAGCAGTAGCTCAGTCCCACTAGTGACATCTGGCCACCAGTAAGTGTCATGGACACTGTCCATGTCCACATCATCCTAGAACTTTGTGCGATATCTTATACCCAAACAGAAGTACTGGTCATATATTTGCCATTTCAACATTTATATTATGTTTTCTTCTTAGTAACTCCTTACTATCATGAAAACATTTTCTTAGTTGAATTCTTTGAAATATTTAATTTTAATTAATAATTAATGTTATAAATATTGTTTAGTCTTAATTTTTGTCTAAAGATTTGTACTGTATCTTTGATTTACAATCTACTTAGAAGACATGGTATAATATTTTCTCCTAGTATAAGAAACTTTAAAAAGTATATTTCCATTTTCCACTGACTTGATATTACTTCTTCTTTGTCCTTTACACACACACACACACACACACACACACACACATATATGAAAAAAATATGTATGTATCCTGACATAAGATTGATTCAGTTTTGTAAAAATCGTCAATGACAATTTAAATGGGTTCATCTAATATATTTTACATAGTCCTGCATAACTGTCATTTTGAGAGCTCTTCATTGTTTACCCAGGACCATGCAGCAACTTCTCTTGCCTTCTGAATTATGCTCTTTGTTATTTTCTATATACTATACTTGGAGGTATCACAATATTTCACGTTTGTATAACTGGAAAATATTTTGCTTTTAGTTTTCAAACCTATGTTTACTAAGTACAAAATTCAATGAGGACATATTTTTTTTCTTTCAGTCCTTTCAATTAATTAGTCTAGTTTCTTACACACTTGCTCTTTTTTTCTAATGTAGAATGATACTATTTAATTTTGTTCTTCTGTAGCTAATATTTTTATGTATATGCTTTAATGATTTTTTTCTTTACAATTAGATTTGGACTATTTCATTTTTGTGTATCTTATGATTTTATTCCAATTTCTTGAGCAACAGGTTCATATTTCTTGGAAATGTGCTGCTATTATTTCAACTAAATTCAGGAATTTTAAATCTTTAAATATTTTTTGCCTATTCCTTTCTACTTTGAGATTTTTATTTATATGAATATAAGTTTCTTGTTGTTGGCACAGGTGAACTACTATATGACTGATTTGTAAGTTCTTCATTTTTATTTTAGACTATTTTTATTATTTTATTTTTTTAAATAGAAGTTTGGTATTTTTTTAATTATTTATTTATTTATTTATTTATTTTGTGTGTGTGTGGCCAGCTCAGCCCACCAGGGGGCGGGGCTGGCTGGCATGTGGTGCTGGGGGATTGAACAGCGGTCCCTGTGCTTTGCTTAACTTAGCTTGTTCCAAGAAGGTGCTTTAGACCACTGAGTCATCTCACCAGCTCTTTATTATTGTATTCATTTGTAAATCATGTATTTACATTGTGCAATCTATTATTCTCATTCTTTGTATTCATTTCAGAAATATTTCATTAAAATTCACTGTCTACATTTTATATTTTTTCCATTTCAATATTTGTCTACAATTTTCAAAATGCCATATATTGATTTTCAATAAAGTTAATAAGAAACAAAGAAATACTGTGCACAGAATAAAAAATAAATAAATAAAGGGTCTGGGAAAATAGCTCAGTAGAATAAGTGCTTGCCAGGCAAATGCAAGGGCCTGAGTTCAATCCCCAATGCTACAAAATAAAATAAAAATGAAATATAAAAAAAAACAACATAACACAATAAAAAGGAGGGCTGGCCAAATACCTGAGAAGATTAAAGTGTCTGGAAGCAGGCATGGGGGCTGGGAGTTTGATCCCCAGGCCTGTTTTTTGCAGCCCCACCCTTGGGACATGCTGAGAGTGCAATTGAGTCTGGCGTGTGCCTGAAATCCCAGCTCTTGGGAGGCTGTAAACAAGCAGATCACTATGAGTCCGATGTAGTAGAAAACCCTGAACACCCTGTAGACCCTTCTCTAAAAATACAAAAAAAAGGTACAGAAGTTCAAAACAAAAATGAAAAGTTAACAAGGATTGTCACATCACATATTGTTGTCATCATATTTATTGCTCTGATTACTGGATATAGACAATAAATATTGACCAAACAATTAAACACTGACTCTTACTTCCAATAAAATAGCTGTTTTTTGAAAGATTAAATAAAATTGGTTACACCCTAGTTAACCCCACCAAAAAGGAAAGAAAAAAGTCAAATTCAAGCAATAAGGAATAAAAGGACAAAATTACTACAGATACAGTGGAAATTCATATGATCATTTTTAGCTACTCTTTATGCTCACAGAATTGAAGACACAGAAGAAATGGACAGATACCAAAATAAGTACAAACTACAAAAACTGAATCAAGAAGATATAAAAACTCTGAATATCCAAATATAAGCCAATGAAATTAAAAATGTAATGAAAAAAACTTAATGACAAAGAAAAGCCAAGGTCCTGATGGATTCACAGCTGAATTCTACAAGAAAGTATGGAAGATATACTCCCAATACTCTTCAAACTCTTCCATGAAATTGAAAAGAAAGTAATACAACCTACATCATTTGTGGAGTCAAGTGTTATACTGCTACCAAAACCAGAGAAATATTTAATCAAAAAAAGAACTAGAGGCCAACCTCCCTTATGGACATAGATGCAAAAATCCTCAATAAAATTCCAGCAAATAGAATACAGCAAATCATCAAGAAGATTAAACACCATGACCAGGTAGGATTCATCCCAGAGATACAAGGATGGTTCAACATATGCAAATCTATAAATGTAATACACTATATCAAAACAACCAAAATGAAAAGTCATAGGATTATCTCACTTGATGCAGAAAATGCTATTGACAGACTCCAACACTCAAACATGATCAAAGCTCTACAGAAAATTGGAATGGATGGCCTGTACCTGAATCTGATAAAAGCCATCTATGCCAATCAAACAGTCAACATAATTCTACATGGGGAAAAACTCTTTTACTCTCCCATCAGGTACAAGACTAGGATGTCCTCTATCACCACTCCTTTTTTGGTATTTTTTTTTTACTTTTTGCAGAGCTTTATTCCAGAGGGGCTCAGTCCTTCTTGGCAGTTGCCTTCCTCATGGCAGCCAGCACGTTGCTCAGCTAGTTCCTCACGCTTCCTCTTGGTGCAAATGTGCATCCCCACCCTCTTCTTAATGAACTTGAGGGCACGCTTGTCCTTGGAGACCTTGAGCAGCTCCATGGCACACCGCTCATAGAGGGCAATGCCGCACACCTCCCAGATCATGTCGCACATGAACTTGATGTGTTTGGTGAGACATCCATGGCAGCCACTGTGGCTCGGTTTGCTCACATTCTTAGTCAACTTGTAGCCCTTGTTGAGGCCCATGACCATGGGATAGCAGAGGGCCATGGTCACTCTTCTTCAATGGTTGCTGTGGTGGAAGGCCTATCACTACTCTTATTCAATATAGTTCTGAAATCATTAGCTAGAGCCATTAGACAAGAGAGAGAAATAAAAGGAATTTCAATGGTTAAAGATTTTGAATTATCATTATTTGCAGATGACATGATACTCTATTTGGAAGACCCAAAACACTATACCAAGAAGCTCCTATAATAAATAAGCAATTCAGTAACATAGCAGGTTGCAAAGACAATACTAAAAAATTAATAGCATTCCTCTACACACATAACACTATGAAAGAAATTAGAGAAATAATATCCCTCACAATAGTACCCTAAAAAATGACATACTTAGTAATTAACATAACTAAGGAAGTTAAACTCAGTCCCTTGTACTTGACAGGGAAGTGCTCATTCTACTGAGCCATCTCCCCAACCCCTTAAGATCAATACAATGAAAATTATAGGACTCTGAAAAAAGTCATCAAAAAGAATTTCAGAAAATGGAGATATTCATTGATCCTGGAGAGTAACAACCACATTTTGAAAATAACCATATTTCCTAAATTGTTATACAGATTTAAGGCATTCCCTATCAAAATACCATAAAGATATATCATTGATCTAAAGAAATCATTCTGTAAGTTTATTTGGAACCAGAAGAGACCTAGAATTGCAAAGATAGAGACCCAGAGTGCAGGCCTGGCCAGGGAGTGAGATGACCCGGAGCCCTGCGGGATCCTGAACAGACCCAGAGCACAGGCCCAGCCAGTGAGTGACACGAACAAGGGCCGCAGGATCCTGAATAGACCCAGAGAGCAGGCCTGGTGAGTGAGTGAGACCACCTGGGGTCCTCCGGATCCTGAATAGACCCAGAGCGCAGGCCCGCAAGTGAGTGAGACGACCCGGGGCCCTGCAGGATCCTGAACAGATCCAGAGCGCAGGCTCGGTGAGTGAGATGACCTGGGATCCTCTGGATGCTGAATAGACCCAGAGCACAGGCCCGGCAAGTGAATGAGACGACCCGGGGGTGGGGATCCTAATTTGACCCGGCTGCATGCGGGCCCAGCACAGAACCCTTCAGCAGAACTCCCTGCAAAGAGGCTAGAGGCAAGACCCACCCAGCTGATTCAGGAGCAGAACATCTTCCAAGAGAGACACAAAGGGTTCAACTCTAACACCTGCAGCAGAAAGAAGTGGAGCACAGCAGCCAGATCCAAACAACACCCACCT